>NC_060120.1:260590965-260893995 GCF_021461395.2 Schistocerca americana
TTTGTTCTTAAACCTACTAGCTACCATAAAAACACATATATGATGTGAAACCTGTATAATGTTTGTGCGTATCTCGCGATCCCCAACTTTTGTACTGTTTTTGTACAACAGCTACACACATGTTTGGCGCTTGACCCAACATTTGCTTACATGCGACAATTATGATTTAAAATAAAATTTTAGGTTCTGCAGATTTTCCTAGAAACTTGTTTCGATCTTATTCACATTCATATATCACCTGACTGCATTGCTTTTGCCTTATACTTCGAAATTTTTCTCCCTTTTTTTATGCTTTGTGTGCTGGATCTTGTCGTGACTGGAAGTGCTTTGCATATTTACGAAACCTAACAAAGCATATGTACCACATTACTTAAAGCATGTGCATGGGCAAAAATGAAGAAAATTAAACATCAGTTATGGCTAATACAGTAGCACGCCTTTTGTGCTTCCAAAAATAATTTCTGTGTTTTTGGAGAATCTATCTCGCTGTAAGTTTTTCCTTGGGTAACACGAATGTAAGTCAGTCAGCCACAATTTAACCAACATATGACAAAAACTTTATGTTATGTTTTTACGACATATTTTATATCTTTTGTATATTTCTTAACTACAGTAGGTAAAAAGCAACCTTCAGTAACATTCTTAATTTTTTCAACTTGATTTCACAAGGCATTATGATGTTTTTCCTAGTTGAAGTAAAAAGTAATGTTTTATCAGAATTGTAACGTGAGATTGTTTGTTGCAATAACCAAGTAAGTTTCGTCTTTTATAAGTACATCAATTGGAGCATTTTATCAAGTTCTTTTCCATATCTTTGATAGTGTTATTAGATGGGAACTTGAAAATTTTACGAACCCCTACCTGACTGTACAGAGATGAAATGACCTTCACCTGCCAATTTTCGGGTCAGCAACTATAGTAAGCCTTCATCGATGCACAGACCTGTTTCGTATGTTTGGTTCTTTTTCCTCTTCAAATCACAGATATAGGTTTGATACATGGAATACTTATTACCACTATTCATATAATACCACATAGCGCACTATATTTTACTTACAAATAACATGTTACACCATTATCTCATTTCACTAACATTTCTAAAACTTTCTTTGTACTACAACACCTTTTTTAAATTTGCGAAATCAAGAGTTTCAGTATAACTTCGTAACTCTTGCAGGTAAGAAACATGGCACATTCTTCAGATGGCTCTCATACATCAGTGTCAAAATATGGGTGATTTCTTATTTATCTAACAAGATCTCCACATTGTAGCATTTTAAACACAAGTTGGTTTGTTTATTGAAAATTGGAATAATGGTAATCATGAGTAGCTGACATTAATTGGTGAAGTGAGCTGAGAATTCATGAGTAGGCTTTGCTGGAGTTTCAACATTAGAATTTGAAGCAGTTTAGTTGATGAGCCACAGAATTCTTGTTGTGTAGATGAAATGTGGACAATGCACAGTGAAATTGAGTAGGCCTATTCTCAGAATAAATGTCTTTAGTTATCAATAAATCAATGCAGACAGCATTTGGTCATGACTTCGAAACACTATGATAACGTGCATTTCATATGGAAATAATACACAAATCATGATTGTAAAAATACATTAAAATTTTCTACAGGGAGCTATTATTTAAAAAAACGCTGGCTATTAAAATAAGCCTTCTTTTCAAAAATAGCTTTCTTTTTTTAAGCCTTATCTTTCCTGCAAATTAATTACTCTACCAATTACTCATGACTGTATAGAGTGATTACAGCATTATTAAGTTTTAATCATTAAACAGAAAGTGGTTTCCACCTGTACTACAGGAGACAAGCTTGCTTATTGTATTTCAATATCACAGTTTTAGATACCCTTTGCTTGAAGCACCAACACTGGATATCTGGAAACATTTTTCTGTGTGTCAAAGAAATACTGTTCTTTTTGTTACATTAAGGAAATCTCCTCTATAAATACTATTTAAGTTATAGTACAGCTTCAACTAATTCTTTTAATCGAAATACAACAACAACAAATAAATGAGACACTTATGTCACATGCTTTCCACTTATTAATCCATTCCAGGCACACAAACTTTACAGTTCTATGGATTGCAGAAATATTAAGTATAATTTATTTATTTCTGCTGTGAACACCATAGTACCTGTGATACTTAAAAAATGAAGCAATCAGGTCAGAAAATCATATAAAACTAAAAAAAGGCAATATCATGAAACATATTTGACATGTAATAACCTCTCATATAAAATTTGAAGTTATCGCTGTGATTGGTGCTGACACAGAACTGCAGAAGGCGTGCAAACCACTAGTGTGTCTGAAGTGGATCACCTGTGTGTCAAAACGTTTGTGGTGTAGGTTGATATTTCTGTTAAAGAACTGAAACAAAATGTGTGAAGTCCCATAGACGAAACAACACTTCATTTTAGCTAAGTACTTTACATGTGGTACTTGCTACTATTGATGATAATGGTGATGTCTTCCACACTGCAAATTGAATGTTGCTTCAGGAACATATGTGATGATTAGCTCAGTATGGATGACATTATACTCATGAAGAATAATATTATTTCACTCTCTTTTATCCACTGTCAAAACATCCCATAGTTTATTTTACTATCACAAATTCCACTTAAACATAAAAAATCGTATTTGCTTATTAAGAAGTGAGTGAAAGATTTACTGAGAGATTTTACCCTCTCTGTCTGTTATTTTATTTGTAATTATTCAGATTTACTTGTGAAATGCTATAGACTGTTAGCAAAAGAAATTTTCTGATGAACTGTAGGAACACGTTTTTTCATATATGATGCCGTTATGATACAGTATTGTTACATCCAATACAAGTTAAAGTGGTTAACAGTTCAATTTTAAAATTGCTGGTTCCATAGATATATGAAAACAAAGTGAGACTGATGAGAGGAAGAGAAGGTTGACGATAATGAACAGATATCTCATGGTAATTTAGTAAATAGGAACAAACATTACCTACAAACTGGGATATAGATATCGATCTACATGATGAAAACCATTGGACTAATAATTTCTGACTGGAAAAGGAGGAGTGAGATGTAACAGAGCTACCTGCAGTAACCTCCACCACACACCATAAAGTGGCCAGCAGAATACAAATACATGTGTATAAAAAGAAAGCAACACATGTTGATAAACTGAATATCTGACACATCAGATTTTGTTTTAACTTATTATCTGATGAAAGAGGGTGAATATAAAACTTCTGAAAAATAAATAGCTACAGAAATGTACAATTTAAGATGAAGAAAATTAAGCAAAGGAACTATTGGAGGATGAACAGAAGTAATAAGCTAAGGAAAAAATGGAAGTATAAATTAAACAGACATAATTAGATTCCTCTATTATAGAGTGAAAACGAGAAAAAGACGTTTCAGCACATGATGCAGATAGTTGCTTGTACAGATGGAAGAGAAACTGGAGTTAGCGGGGAGAAAAGTGAAATGACTGAATGTAAATGCTGCTAGACAACTGAAGATGGTGTAAGCGCCAAATGAATTAAATATGCAGATGCAGTCCTTCCACATAACTACTATTGTGTTGATTGTAACTTGAATTTTTGCGTCCAGTTTCGAAATGTTAAGAATAAATCAGCTGAAGAAATATGTTGGTAGATCAAAGAATCTTAATTTCGAAGATAACACTTGATACATAATGAGAAAGTTCAATGAGAGAGAATAAATGAAACAGTGAAAACAGTATTACAATTGCTTGTGCAATTACTGAGGATGAAAGCGCTACTGCCTTGTGATGGAAGACTTTAGAAAAGTTAGGAAATAGGAAAAAATCACACAACTTCATCTGTACAAGGAATACACAAAATTGAAAATAATAAAACATTAATTAAGAACAATGCCTAAAGTATTTGCAACTTTCCTTCCCGTAGTTTACATCATTTAGTAGGCCACATACTATAATTACACTGTATATTAACACAACTCTAGCATCTTAAGTTCACAAATAACTGCTTCCAGCATCATAACAGATTTGTTCTTCATTCAAAATCCAGTACTAAAATTGGATATAAACAACACCGCATATATATTAGTTTGGGGTTTATCATGGTAACCATATGTCTCACAGGATAAAAAGAGATTGAGTGCAAAGCTAGAAATTCCAAATGAATTCCAGTAGTCATACAGAGATAAAAACACACTCTCTCAAACACACACACATGCACACAGACACAGACACAGACACACACACACACACACACACACACACACACACACACACACACACACACACACACACACACACACACACATACACACACACATATCTACTCTCTCTCTCTCTCTCTCTCTCTCTCACACTCACTCACTCTCTCATTCCCAGTTTCTCTAACTTAGATGTCTTAGAGCTTTCTACAAAAAAAAAAAAAAAAAAACTGTTGTTTCTCTGTTGTTTCCTTGTTTAATTGTTTTCTACTTCTGTAACGTATCTCACTTTCTTTATATGAAGAGGCTGTCACTTTATCAGCTTTTATTTTAGAATTAGATATCTACCTTCAACCTTTATAAATCTGAATCCAATTTACTTTACATTATGTGTTACATTAACAACGAATAATACCTAAACATTTCCAGTATGTACCTACATTCAGTAGAAAGAGAGACATAATGATATGCATCATAATCATTTTTTCTTCTGCAGCAAAATTGTTCTTGTATTCCTTAGTTGGCTCCATTTTTAACTTGAAGTCACATAAAAAAAGACTATGGGAAGTAAAATACTTGATAAACAACCTCTTACAGATGACTGAACGGCACAGTTATATGATTTCAGGGACAATATAAACCAAGAAATTTCTCATTTCTCTTATAAATAGGAGAAATCAATTTTTTAAAAACTAATTATTAAATTTTCGTCTTCACTTGTGCAAAAATTCTGATAAAATTGTTTCCTGACTATTATAAAATGACCTTATATTGAAATAAATCTTCCCTGATGCTGTTTCGTCTATGGGATTTAGACTTCAAAGGAGGTTTTTCAATACATATGAGCATTAGTCAGTAAAAATAAAACTAGATGTAAAAATTTTATACAAGTAAATTACTCACTCGAATATCTATCTCTAAAATTCAAAAGTCTTTCTTTAACCTATTTTGTAACTAATCTTTTTCTTTTTTCTCTGTCTTGGATTTTTCTTTCTTCTTTTCTGCCTTTGCTGCCTTCTTGCTTTCCTTTGCTTCAGCCTTAGCTTCCTTTTTATTTTCTTTCTTTTCTGTCTTTTCCTTCTTCTCAGCTTTAGCTTCTTTTTTCTCCTCTTTCTTATCTGCTTTCTTCTCCAGCTTCGCTTCTTTTTTCTCTGCCTTCTTATTCATCTTTTCTTCCTTCTTCTTGTTTTCCAAATTTTCTTCATTGTCTTTTCGGTCTTCTTTTTTCCTTTCATCTTTCCACTTTTCACTTCTCCTTTTGTCCTCCTTATTGGCAGGTTTCAGAGGTGAACGGAAATAACTAGACTTTGAGGTTCTATTCACAGGTGTAGTCTCCAACTGAGTGACAATTTTTTGTGCGCATCTGGAAATAGAATGAATGGAAGTGGAATTAAGGACTGAATTAACAAATCTTTCAGAACCAACTGAAATAATAATTATGTAATTCGATCTGTATACAATAAAGAATGTGACATAACCTTGTATATGTGAGTGCACAGGATACACAGTATCTATGTAAAAGTATTTAAAGATAATCTTTGTTTCAGTTCTATATCTATATATATCTTCAGCCACTGTGCGAGAGGGCTGTTGGTGAAGTACCACAAGTTAGAGTTTAAACATAACTACAGATATATATAAGCTGGCCATTTCTACATTTACATCTACATATATACTGCAGCCAATCTCAAGCAAATTACTGATTTCTTGATTTTGTGAGTAGTTCCTGTGTCTCCTTAACTGATGTCTTTGGCTGCTAATCGATGAAGGACGAGTTGGTTGTTTTCAGAAATTGTACAGTAATGTTTCAATAATACCTCATAATTAAAATATTTTAAGTACATGCAATGTGAGTTTTTATTCAGGTAAAAGTTTTCAAATTCATTTAGAGTAACAGCATATTTTTAAAATGGTAAATTTTACATGACATTTTATTCTTAAATATTCGTCAGTGGGTACTTAACGTTGTTTACTTGCAAACTGAGTGCACTTAATGGGGGTTAGCATTGACTTACCATTCTTTACTTGCTGGATAAATTAACGAAACATTATAGCAAAATCTCTAAGGAAAACCAATTTAAAAGGTCCTAGTTGTTTGAGTTTTTTACAGTTTGCAATAACAAAATATAACAGGTTCAAAAATTAATCTTTGATTCAATACAACATAAAAATTAATTTTAGCAAACATCTTACTCAACAGTGATCAAGATGGCCATAAATATTTCTATCTTCACTCTGTCATGTAAACTAATGCAAACTCTGGTAAGGGTCATCATTTAACATAGTGTTGCCAATTCAGTGGATTTTCCACTAAAACTGGGGGTTTCTACCCCCCCTTAAGTGGCGACATATTGCTTCTAGAGGCTGGTGGATTTTTAGTAATTTAATAGAATTCAGTTACAGATACTGAAAATGCGATCTCTCAGCCACTAAGCTATCTATATGTTTCGAAATATGTTATTACTACTTCATTTGATTTCAGCAGTATTTAACTTCTACTGTGAAGACCACAATCATCACACTCGACAGACTACATGCGGGATTCCCTGCAGAATGGACATCATTTAGTAGCACCTAGCTATAGTTCATTTCACGACATTCGAATAACCACAGAGCGCTTTTTGGCTCATGCAGGGTGCACACATCAGATGTGCAGAAAACGTAACTCTACTGTCGTCGTTCGTGGTGTGCAATATACAATTGTGATTCTCAGTGTGTGGTATTATTTCACGACTACATACATGTACAACTATACAGAAACTACAATACATGCAAAAGTTTCAGGATTCTTGGCTTCAAGACCCCCAAGATTGTCTTCAAATTATTTAAAGTAGTATGGGTCAGGTAGTGAAGTACAAATTTTGTGGACAGTTTTAAGGAGTCACTATGAAGATCCTCTCATGGGATGTCAAAGAAGTATGTACAAAATAAAAAGATAAGCAACCTTTTTTTTTAAACTGGTTGTCATTCATTGATCGGTTTTACATCTTCAACCACTATTTGGCTAAGTAAATTGTTGCACATTGTAACTATGCAGCCTAAAATTGCTTTTACATCACAGCCCATTGAGAATGAAAAAAGAAAGAAGCAAGACTTTCATTATTCACAACCATGCTTATTAGTAATGTGAAATCGACCATTTGGTAGAGATATTAAGACAGTCATGAAAAAGATATCGAATAAGTTCAGCTGCACTGAAATAAGTGCACCTCAGTTATAAAAAGCGTGTTAGCACTGCGTTTCACTGATGTTCTAAAACAAGATTGCAAAGATCAACCATTTAGCTTATTAATTGATGAATCCACTGATATTGCTGGATGTACATACTTGGGATTGATTATAGTTTATTACAACAAATTAGACCAAAAAATAATATCTATACACCTTTACTGCGCTGAACTGCATGAGTGTAATACTGCAGCTATAGTCTCTGCTATAAAGAAGACACTTCAATGATTCAATTTGCAACTTGAAAATTTAGTGAGCATTGGTACACATAATGCCTTGATATTCATGCAAGTGATTCTCCTTTCTCCAAAGGTCTGTTTAATTTTCCTGTAGGCAGTATCTATCTTACCCCTAGTGAGATAAGCTTCTACATCCTTACATTTGCCCTCTAGCCATCCCTGCTTAGCCATTTTGCACTTCCTGTCGATATCATTTTTGAGACATTTGTATTCCTTTTTGCCTGCTTCATTTACTGCATTTTTATATTTCTCCTTTCATCAATTAAATTCAATATTTCTTGTGTTACCCAAGGGTTTCTACTAGCCCTCATCTTTTTACCTATTTTATCCTCTGCTGCTTTCACTATTTCATCCCTCAAAGCTACCCATTCTTCTTCTACTGTATTTCTTTCCCCCATTCCTGTCAATTGTTCCCTTATGCTCTCCCTGAAACTCTGTACAACCTCTGGTTCTTTCAGTTTATCCAGGTCCCATCTCCTCAAATTCCCACCTTTTTGCAGTTTCTTCAGTTTTCATCTACAGTTCATAACCAATAGATTGTGATCAGAGTCCACATCTGCCTCTGGAAATGTCTTACAATTTGAAACCAGGTTCCTAAATCTCTGTCTTACCATTATATAATATATCTGATACCTTTTTAGTATCTCCAGGGTATACAACCTTCTTTCATGATTCTTGAACCAAGTGTTAGCTATGATTGAGTTATGCTCTGCGCAGAATTCTACCAGGCGGCTTCCTCTTTCATTTCTTAGCCCCAAGCCGTATTCACCTACTATGTTTCCTTCTCTCCCTTTTCCTACTACCGAATTCCAGTCACCCATGACTATTAAATTTGCGTCTCCCTTCACTACCTGAATAAATTCTTTTTTCTCATCAAACATTTTATCAATTTCTTCATCATCTGCAAGGCTAGTTGGCATATAAACGTGTACTACTGTAGTAGTCGTGGGCTTCGTGTCTATCTTGGCCACAATAATGCGTTCACTATGCTGTTTGTAGTAGATTGGCTGTACTCCTATTTCCTTATTCATTATTAAACCTACTCCAGCATTACCCCTATTTGATTTTGTATTTATAACCCTGTATTCACCTGACCAAAAGTCTTGTTCCTCCTGCCACCGAACTTCACTAATTCCCACTATATCTAACTTTAACCTATCCATTTCCCTTTTTAAATTTTCTAACCTATATGCCCGATTATGGGATCTGATATTCCACGTTCAGATCCGTAGAACGCCAGTTTTCTTTCTCCTGATAACGACGTCCTCTTGAATAGTTCCCGCCGGAGATCCGAATGGAGGACTATTTTACCTCCGGAATATTTTACCCAAGAGGACGCCATCATCATTTAAGCATACAGTAAAGATGCATGCCCTCGGGAAAAAATTGCAGCTGTAGTTTCTCCTTGCTTTCAGCCGTTCGCAGTACCAGAACAGCAAGGCCATTTTGGTTAGTGTTACAAGGCCAGATCAGTCAATCATCCAAACTGTTGCCCCTGCAACTACTGAAAAGGCTGCTGTCCCTCTTCAGGAACCACGCGTTTGTCTGGCGACATATACCCCTCCGTTGTGGTTCACCTATGTTACAGCTATCTGTATCGTTGAGGCACGAAAGCCTCCCCACCAACGGCAAGGTCCATGGTTCATGGGGGGGGGGGGCAGAATCATTACTGTTCCGTTTATTAACTTTCGTGGAGTAATAATTTTCTCAAGTATTTAGTGATCTGTATGAAATGCTCCACTTAGTCACTAAAGTGAATAGTTAAAGTATTTCAAAAGAATGAGTGCAAAGAAAAAGGCTTGACTGAAGTGACCATTTTTAAATATTATTAAAGATTTGCTCAATACTAAAAGCAATAAAATAGGAATCTGATTACAAAAACCAAGTACAGGCCATAACAGTTCAAAAGCCCACATAATTCATATTTAGTATACTGGCTTGTAATAATGCTTTTTTCGTGTATTTATGTTTGCGTTTGCATAATTACGGTGCCTTGTTACAAGTGTTAGCCCAAAACGAAGTCAATAAACAGAACAGACTGATAAGGCCCCCAATCTTATGGTGAGCTAGTAGTTTAGTAAACTTTGCAGTGAAAAGGTCAGAAGTTATTCTATAAAATTTGTACAGTTAACGTCATAACTGGAAACAACTGTAACAGATTCAGGGTCCCCATACATTCCAAATGCTCTGTATAACGCAAAAGCTTACATGGTTCCCATGAAAATCAATAGTGTTCATTTTGGTTAAAATAACGAACTGGCAACCGTTTCAATATCACCATTTTTCAATAATGAAATATTACAGCCACCTCATATCAATTATATCAGTGCTTCTCTCTTATTAAGTAGTACTTCGTAATGACAATTATCTTTCGCACTTTAAAACAGGCAGTGTAGGTTAGCGGGAGATAGTTTGTTGCCAATACATTTAAAACTTTTATCTGTGTTGTTTGATGATGTTTGGCTTGTGGGTCGCTCAACTGCGTCATCTGCTACCCAATCTTTACACAGCCCAATCTAGCCACTTTCACGAATGATGATGATATGATGAGGACAACACAAATACCCACTCCCCAGACAGAGAAAATTCCCAACCCGGACGGGAATCGCACCTGTGACCCCGCGATCCAAAGTCACTAGACCACTAGCCACTAGACCACGAGCTGCGGAATGGTTAGCTACTTTACCAATAGATGCTAGAGTGTGCTGTTGTTTCCGTGGCCGATTTAAAAAACAAATTTCAATTTCAAGTAAAGTTTAAAACAATTATTAGATTACTTTAACAATTTAAGAAAAGACAGATTAGTACTTACCCTGAAGGGGACACTTTAAGTTGCAGACAGGCATCCCGGCCCGAGATGCTGGAGTTGGCGGTCATGTGTGCATGAGGTGTGCTCGCTTGTGTGTATGAATGGTGTGTGTTTCACTTTTGCTGACGAACGCTGTGGCCCAAAACTTTTAATTGTGCCCGTCTGCAACTTAACGTGTCTTCTTTACCGTAAGTGGCAATCTGTCTTTTTCTACATTGTTGATATTCCTACCTGGAGTATCTGTTGTTTGTTAGATTACTGTGTTAGCCGTATATTTATGTGAAATTACTTTCCCTAATTGGGCTGTCGGTTGGAACCTTGATGCCTGTCCTCATGTTCGCTTGCAGTCCCAGACTGTGCCATTGTGACATCAGAGTGCTCCACAAATGTAGAAATTTTGCAGTTAGACCAGCCGCACACATGGAGATACACAATGAGGCCCCCTTTCAAACTCTGGCAGGTGCTGATAACTCTGTCTCAGTCGAGTACACGGTTTCTCCGTGTTCTTCACCGTGATCATTCAACATTCGGTGCAGTTCACGGCCCTCATAACCCCTACCATGCCTAATAACAACACTATACACAGACAACACTAACGCACTCTGGTGGTCCCGGTGGCGTGTGATATACGGAATTTAGACTGGCACCTGGCCGTGTCTTCTGGATGCTTCACCTTGTCAGGCATTGTACGTTTCTTGTTAAGATTTTTCTGTTCTGTGACCACTGAAGTGCAAGTGCAGTGTAGAGACTGTAACGAAGACACAGAATAACCTCGCATTCTTGCAGTAACCAATCAGGAGGTCGTATGACTACCACCACGGTCTCCCTAAAGAGAAATGCTTGAGAATATCTTTCTCCTGTAATTTGCCTCTGGTAAAGAGCAGGTAGCTTGGGCCACCTTGCTCATCCTGTCTTGTCTTTGCTCTAGGACAGGTGGTTTAGGCCACCAGCCGTTGTTCTCTCTTGTGTTTTAGTTCGGCTACAGCGTAGAAGGCCTCAGATTGTCTTTCTTCACCCCTGTCTTTCTGCATTCACCCTGGAAAAGTCGCTGTTCTTGGAATATCCTTTAAAATTTGTCACTCTCTATGTTGCTCATGAAAGTGGTACTCGATATAGCTCCAACATTGATTGTATTTCTGACTCCCATAGGACCATTTCATATCCCACTGCAGCATCCTACCCACATTCCGCTGGAAGTCATGTACACTATGCTGCAGCTATCTATAATGAATAAATGTTGACATAAAACAGCAAGAAGCTCTGCAGACCTTATTAAGGTTCCATAGTGGTATGAAGGCTGGCAACTTGCTATAAGTCATGCACTTCACGCAATTAACTTGTACAGTATCAATGAGTCACAATTTTTTTCACTCAACCCATATAAATACCTGAGAGTAACAATTTGTGGGGATCCTAAATGGAACGATTACGAAGCGTTAGTCCAGTGGCAACTTGTGTGCCGTAAACTAAGGGGGGAGGCACCTCTGTTGAAACAGACGGGTGGAACATTTTCCTCTTCAGAACATTTCTTGAACGCGAAAATATAGCAGTGTATTAGCAAGTGACCTACTGTAAACCTTTACGCCTAGCACAATTTGTTGATATTAAAATATAATAATCTGTGCAAAAGTATATGGTTTTTAATAATTTCTGCAGGCAAGACAGTAGTTTTGGAATAAAATTGAAACGACGTTCTTACCTAAATTATTAGGTTTGTAGATGAAGTCGACTATCATCTCCTTTCCTTCAGCAATGTGGTGAATTACAAACTCATTGAAATTATGCACATTCAGAAGTGTTTTTTTTTTCTCTAGATCACATAGCTAATACACTCAATCTCTCTTCTTTCACTTCGTTTCTACTGTAAGTCTATTCTTTTCATTGTGGAGAAATACCTCTCGCTTTCCACTGTTGACATTGGTATTATACAAATAATTCGAAGAAGTTTCACTGACTACAGTGAAACAGTTTCCAAATTATTCTCTTATGTACAATTCATAAATGCTAAAGCTCCACTTGCAGTTTGTAAATCATTTCTACTCAATACGACGATCAATTCCTGCCGCAATTCATTTTCATTCAAGTCAAATAATTTAACTATAGTCTGAAATTCTTCGCCAGGGAATAACAGCTTGTGTTTTGAAAACAAACTGGGCTGGAAAAATATAGCTGCTGACAAGTGATTGCTAAGTGCGAAAAGCTCTTTAGTGTTAGCTATAACAAGGTTACACACTTTCTTTGCAACAGTTTTACGTGAGTCTACAAAACTGAAACGTTTTGGGCCGGCGATCTTTACATTTCCATTCCCTTTGCCCAATGATAATAGAAATCAAGAGACTTTCTCGTCAGTTGAATCCCTGACTTGAAATCAGAGACGTTATAAAAGCTTTCACACTATCAACATCTCTACGTTGCAGCTGATTAAACAAAACGTTTCGGTGAGGCCGGACCTTACTGAAAATCTCAAACCGAAAGAGAAAATCTTGGTCGTTGTTGGGAAGTTTCCGAAGTCCAGTTGCTTTCCTGGTTGTTGGATAATCTTTTTTATAATCACCCTCAAAGATTCCAAGGCAGTCAACTGTTTTTATCTTATACCTAAATGCGGTATTCTCACATCGCGTTTTAAAATTCCGTATTGTATCAGCGTTTCTTGGAATACGTTTCTTCACAACATTATGCAGTACGGCAGTTCTTTTCACTGACTTTGAGAGCAAAATAGAGAATCTCTGTAAATTGCTGTGTTGTGTTGTGCGCTACTATGTGACTGAGTTGGTGGGCGTAACACCGTAAAAAATTTGCTATTTCATATACTGCTTTCACTGTTTCCCGCACCCCACTGTGCCTGACGCTAATAACTGAAGCTCCATCATACTGAGCTACCAGTTTTTCTGGAGAGTCGCCGATCTTTAGCTTTTTAAGTTCAATGAAGTCTTCACTATTTATTCCCGCAGCTGTATGGTCGTTGGCCGTTATGAAATTTATGAATCTCTCAAATACTTCCACTTACAATTCATACTGAACAATAAATACGAGTTGACACAAGATTGCAGAGTCTGTCGTTTCAACTTTAATTGCCACGTTATCCGTTTGCGATATTACTTGAGAAATCAACTGACAGCAAACAACATATAGAGTCCAGCAGATCGTTCTGATTTATTTTTGAGAGCCCCAAAAATATACTATTATTGTTTTTTTTCAATATGTTCCTTCACGTGGACTCAGGTTCTGCCATCAGACTGACAAAACCTCGAAAAATACCAGGATTCTATAAAGTATCCATTTCATCATGTCCCCTTAGTGTAAGGTAAAACTTCCACAGAACTTTACACAGTCAATAAAATTGCTAAGGAAGTAACGAGTCTTAGAAACATTTTCATTAATCTTCTTAATCCTCATTCTGTAATCTGTATCCAGTTGACATATTACATCGACTTCGCCAAGCATAGCAAACTCGATGCAATTGTTTATGTGTAGTTCACTCAATTCATGGTTTTTAACTTTGTCAGCTAAGTGTTGAAAGTCAGTTACCCCATCTGTGGTCCAAGCACGTTCCGCAGCATTCATTATCAGATGCATGCCACAGAAGAAAACATTTCTTATTTCACATCCGCCCAGCCAGTCCGCAGGTTTAGATAAAGTGTAAGTTTCTGGTAAAACTGTTTTTGCCTTTGCACGCATTTTGAGTCTGTACAATGTTTACATCGGGTCTTGGCGGTCCTGACCTTTTTAGTTCCAACTTTTTCTGAAAAGTACGTTTTTTAACGGCCAGTAGTTAAAATATTGTTTACACTATTTATAACATTCATTTTAAACAAGAAAGTAGCATATCAGTTGGTCATTAGGACACGCTTTCAAACATTCTCATTCATAACGAAACAAAAATACTAGTACCACACGCGCAGCAGTTCTACTCGTATATCTTCCTCGCTTCTTGCGGACGCTATCCTAAGCAGCCCTAACACAACGCACTGTCCCCATCCATCTCGAAATACACCCACTTTCTCACGCCTCCACTGCCTGACTTCAAACCGTCGGACTGTTCGCCGTCCGACTGTCAACCCATTCCAGATACATTGATCATTAGCTTATAGGGGCTGGTGGTCGATCCACTATAAATATTTTAATCATGGAGTCCTTAAGAAATAGTCGCCGCATAGTCATAGGTAAAGCAAATGACTGTCTCAGGTTCATTGACAGGATACTATTATAATGCGGTTAGCCTAGAAAGGAAACTGCTTCGATACTGTGCAGTTGCCCAATCCAAAATTTGCTCAAGTTTGTGAGACCAGTACCAAATACACTACTGGCCATTAAAATTGCTACACCACGAAGATGTGCTACAGACGCGAAATTTAACCGACAGGAAGAAGATGCTGTGATATGCAAATGATTAGCTTTTCAGAGCATTCACACAAGGTTGGCGCCGGTGACGACACCTACAAAGTACTGACATGAGGAAAGTTTCCACCCGATTTCTCATATACAAACAGCAGTTGACCGGCGTTGCCAGGTGAAACGTTGTTGTGATGCCTCGTGCAAGGGGGACAAATGCGTACCATCACGTTTCCGGCTTTGATAAAGGTCGGATTGTAGCCTGTCCCGATTTCGGTTTATCGTATCGCGACATTGCTGCTCGCGTTGGTCGAGATCCAACGACCGTTAGCAGAATATGGAATCGGTGGGTTCAGGAGGGTAATACGGAACGCCTTGCTGAATCCCAACGGTCTCGTATCACTAGCAGTCGAGATGACAGGCATCTTATCCGCATGGCTGTAACGGATCGTGCAGCCACGTCTCGATCCCTGAGTCAACAGAAGGGGACGTTTGCAAGACAACAACCATCTGCACGAACAGTTCGACGACGTTTGCAGTAGCATGGACTATTAGCTCGGAGACCATGGCTGCGGTTACCCTTGACGCTGCATCACAGACAGGAGCGCCTGCAATGGTGTACTCAACGACGTACTTGGGTGCACGAATGTCAAAACGTCATTTTTTTCGGATGAATTTTTCTGTTTACAGCATCATGATGGTCGCATCCGTGTTTGGCGACATCGCGGTGAACGCACATTGGAAGCGTGTATTCGTCATCGCCATATTGGCGTATCACCCGGCGTGATGGTATAGGGTGCCATTGGTTACACGTCTCGGTCATCTCTTGTCGCATTGACGGCACTCTGAACAGTGAACGTTACATTTCAGATGTGTTACGACCCGTGGCTCAACCCTTCATTCGATCCCTGCGAAACCCTACTTTTCACCATTATAATGCACGACCGCATGTTGCAGGTCCTGTACGGGCCTTTCTGGATATAGAAAATGTTCAACTGCTGTCCTGGCCAGCACATTCTCCAGATCTCTCACCAACTGAAAACGCCTGGTCAATGGTGGCCGAGCAACTGGCTCGTCCAATACGCCAGTCACTACTCTTGATGAACTGTGGTATCACGTTGAAGCTGCATGAGCAGGTGTACCTGTACATGCCACCCAAGCTCTGTTTGACTCAATGCCCAGGCGTACTAAGGCCGTTATTACGGCCAGAGGTGGTTGTTCTGGGTACTGATTTCTCAGGATCTATGCTCCCAAATTGCGTGAAAATGTAATCACATGTCAGTTCTAGTATAATGTATTTTTCCAATGAATACCCGCTTATCATCTGAATTTCTTCTTGATGTAGCAATTTTAATTGCCAGAAGTGTAAGAATAGCACGGGATTGTTGAACGTATGCATTGAAGGGCAGAACCGATTGTCACACGTGTGTCTGAGCCATGGAAAAGAGCCAAGTTAATGCTGAAAAACTCGGATTGGCCGTCGCTTGAAGACGGCTGCGAGCTGTCCTTCGTTAGGTGAACGATCTAGGAATATTGTAGAGCCATCTGCCTCCATAGTGATCTCGAAGACGAGATTACACTAATTACAGTGTGCACAGAGGCATTTAAACAGTAATTCCTCCCACCCTCCGAACGCAAGTGGAATGTCAGGCTCTGCCACACACTATACAGTGGTTTGTAGAGTACTGATCCATATTTAAAATAGTACTTTGGATACTGCGTCACGAAATTTCTGCTTCAGAACTGGGGAATGTGTAGAACGTAGTGCCAAAGTAATGAGTTAAGTAATAATTTATGTCGAGAGAGACACTGTTCTTCGGTTACAGAAATAAATAAATAAAATATCTCTGCTGTATAGGACAGCAATATAATTTTCTTTGACTAGCGTATCAGTTGCTGTTACAGGACTGCAGAAAATCAAAAGCAAATGACAGCGCACGCATAATGTACGAAGGCGTGCTGAAAACCAATGTCTCAAAATTTTGTTGTGAAAATACTTGAACCTTTTTTTAAAAAAAAACAAGAAACGCAATTAACATTCTGCATCTTTATTCTTCGTGCGTACATATTTATTTCTCAACGTACTCACCCTGGCGACGAACACATTTCTCCTAACGACAGACTAGTGTGTTGATATGTCACTGTAGAGTATTTGCCTTTGATGGCGGAGCTACAACCTCACCTCTACTTGCACCGCTTGATCACTATCAAAGTGAAGTCCTCGAAGATGCTCTTTAAGTCTTGGAAACAGATAAAAATCGAATGGGGTCAACTCGAGGCTTTATGGAACTTGATCGATGACACTGAACCAAGAACGTAGGATTGTTGCAGATATCGCAGCCCTCGTGTGCGGTCTAGCATTGACATGCTGAAGGAGAGAGCGCTCTGTGTGTGGAATAACTGTTCTGATTCGAAGTTCGATTACAGCGCACTCTTTCTGATGCACCGTCATAGTTACGTTACACACTGCCAAGCTTCACGCTACAATTCGGAGCTCTCTAGCGGCAGAGGTCTTCAAGTATGTAAACGTGAAGAATAAAGATGTACAATGTCAATAAGGTTGTTTTATTTAAAAAGCTTTAAGAGTTTTCACATAAAAATTCGGAGGCATTACTTTTCGGGAGGACGACGGTTCAGACCCGCCTCCGGCTATCCTGATTTAGAATTTCCCTAAACCGCTTCAGGCAAATGCCGGCGTGGTTCCTTTGAAAGGACACGGCAAACTTCCTTCCCCACGCTTCCCTAATCCGAAGGGACCGATGACAACGCAGTTTGGTCCCCCTCCCCAAAATCAACCAACCAATCCACCAACCAAGGTATTGCTTTTGAGCACGCCCTCGCAACAAGTGCAATACGTATTGTGTATACTGAGCATTGTTATCACAATAAGTGGATCTTTACTAATGAAATAATTACTTCAGTTACAGAAAACTGCTGTTGATCTATTATTTACTAGACGGAGAATGATTTCCTTCCACAAGATGCAGAGAAATAACGAGTAGTAAAGCGGGTGCGTTCTGGTTACAGTCGCATATCGGAGGTGTACTGAATGTGCTATCTGAACTAATCCTGGAATAGGAGGCGTAAGGAGCGAGCATCCTGTCGGTACTCTGGATAAACAGGGTTAAGAAGTGTGTGTCTGTCTGACTGTATCCTAGGTTAGGAGCAGTAAAGTATGAGCATCTGTAACATAACCTGGCACAGATGACCTAAGGGCTGTGTATCGTACCGTATTCGGGTATGGAAAGTACTAGCAATGTGTCTTATTGTCAGGTAGGAGGAGTAAGTAGTGCGAAACACGACTGTAGCCTGTAATAGGAGAAATAACGTATGGAGTACCCTGTGTAGGAGGAATATGGTGCATTTGGCTCTATCCTGGAACAGGAGGGCTAAGAGTGAATGTCCTGACCGCATCCTGGTGTAGAAACTGAAAGGAGAAAACATCATGGACAGAGCCTGGTTTACGAAGAATAAAGTGTGTTTATTTATGATGTATTCTAGCGTAATAGGACTAAGATGTGTGTGTCGTGACGGACTCCTGATCCATAAAGAGAAAGGAGAAGTCATCAAGCCCATAGCACTGTCTACATCGTGCTACAGTAGGAATAAATAATATACATACTAAAAATATGCTTGAGTAAGAGATGTAACTTGTATGTGTTCTGACTGTAGCCTGTTACAAAAGGAATAAGGAGTGAGCATGAAGACTTAGCTTGGAATATGAGGAGTAAGGATTATTTTTCCTCGCGTATCCTAGAGTAGGATGTGCTAGGATTGCGTGGTCTAACGGCATAATGTTGTAGAAGGAATAAAGGGTAAATGAACTGACTCTGTCGTAGAGTAAGAGGAGTAAGCATTGTGCATCGCAAGGACTGACTTCTGTAGGAGAAGTAACGAAATACCTGTATTCTGTTTTAAATTTAACTCATGACTATCCTGGTGTGGGAGAAGTGAGGAATGTGGATTGTGATTGTATCCCGTTGTCTAAGGAGTATCTACTTCAAATGCAGCGTAGAGCAGGAGAAGTAAGGAGTGTTCATATGGAGCATCTCCCTTGGTAGGAAGAAGGAGGAGAACGGGTTTTAACTGCACCGTGTTGTGCATATAAGTCGTGAGGAGTGTATATTCTGACAGCAGTTTCTTATGAGGGTATAACAGGTGTGCATACACACTTTATTCTTTAGTATTCTTAGTGAGAACAGTTTTTTCTTTCATATAGGAATAGATTGAGTGAGGACAGTGTGTCCGGATTGCACTTTGTTGCAGAACGAGTAAATAATGTGTGTACTGAATACACCCTGCAAGAGGAAAAGTAAAGAGTGTTAGTATTGACACAAAAGAGGACACGAAGATTACAAAATTATTCTGGGTGTTGAGCCGCGTCATTGCAGAACAGTAAAGAACTATACCACTTAGGTTTCGACAGTCTTTGTAGCGGTCTCTGGAACGTGATTGGAACGTCGATGGTACAATTGTTTTACTGTTTCGTAATGACGTAGCCCAACACCCAGAATGATTTAATCGAAAAGGGAATGTGGAATTCGGACGTTAACTGCTCTGTGGTAGAAGGGATGGTGAACGTGTAAGTTGACCGTATTCAGTTATAGTAGGAGTAACGACTATGTGTTCTTACTATCCCATTGAATAGCTATAGTAATAAATTTCACTTTCTCACTGGGAATTCTTGTCAAAGTAATAACGAGAGTACATCCTGACGCCGGCCGGAGTAGCCGAGCGGTTCTAGGCACTACAGTCTGGAACCGCGCAACCGCTACGGTCACAGGTTGGAATCCTGCCTCGGGCATGGATGTGTGTGTTGTCCTTAAGTTAGTTAGGTTTAAGTAGTTCTGAGTTCTAGGGGACTGATGACCTCAACAGTTAAGTCCCATAGTGCTCAGAACCATTTGAACCATTTTACATCCTGACTGTACGGACTTGTGCTGATCAGCAAGTGGAATATTCTGGAGGCGCCTTCCAATCCGCAATCACAACCACAGCCATCTATTTCTACATCTTGAAACACCCAGGCAGCTTCCAGAACGAAATTTTCACTCTGCACCGGAGAGTGCGCGGATATGAAATTTCCTGGCAGATTAAAACTGTGTGCGGGACCGAGACTCGAACTAGGGACTGTTGCCTTTTGCAGACAAGTGTTCTACCATCTGAGCTACCCAAGCAGGAGTCACGCCCTGTCCTCCCAGCTGCCAGGAGTTTTCATATCTTGTGCACACTCCGCTACAGAGTGAAAATTTCATTCTGGAAACATCCCCCAAGCTGTGGCTAAGCCATGTTTCCGCAATATCATTTCTTCCAGGAGCGCTAGCTCTGTGTGGTCAGCAGGAGAGCTTCTGTGAAGTTTGGAGGGTAGGAGACGAGGTATTTCCGAAATTAAAGCTGTGAAAACAGGTCATGAGTCGTGCTTGGGTAGCTCAGCACACATTTTGCCGGGACGGTGGGTCAGCATGTCCGGTCAGAGGGCTGCGTGCCCACTCTAATAAAAGAAAAAAAAGAAAGAAAAAAAAACTGAGTCAAGGAATCAATGATCAACTTGAACCGTCTTGTGACGTCCGCCCAGACCAAACGCAACGAACTGTATCGAAAGAAATGGAAAAAAATATGGTAGAGCACTTGCCCGCGAAAGGCAAAGATCCCGAGTTCGAGTCCCGGTCCGGACATAGATTTTAATCTGCCAGGAAGTATCATCCAAGCAGCTTTTCAGCAAGCCGGAATAGAAGAGAAGAAAACACTCTAAAATAAAAAAATACTAGCTATCTATTCTACTTCGTCTATTTCTGAATTCTGCATGTCACTAGTTAAAAAGTGCTTAATCTGTTTCGTTCTTTTTATTAAGTTCATAGTTGTTGGAACACTAACTCTATTAATTAAAGTATCGTAAAATGAAAGTAGTTCTTATTACCCGTATTGTGTGTACTAAATATTCATTTACTTTCAGATATTCGTCCTTATTGTTTTATAAATCGCTTCACACGTTTCTTGAATTATTTTGGTTACCGTGCTCTGTGCTACTGGAATGCTGTATTGTAAGCTAGAATAGCTCTCTCCTGTAGCAAGAAATAGCAGTGTAATGGTGAGCCTGTCTTGTGCACATATAGCATTTCTGAACTGAGCATTCTGTTTTGTAATACGAGTAGCCACATTGATGAGCAAATACTGAAAAGCACTCTCATCCATTCGTAAGTAATTTATGTAAAACTTGACGTAGCGTAAAAAAAATTTTGCTGAATGCTTTTATCTGGACGTAAAACCCATAGTTTCACCCAAATATGTTTCCTTTTGTTTTCGCCCCTTCTCCTCAAAATGCACCACACTAACAAGTTGATGTTGCGCCATCTTGAACTCTGACGAAACATATGATGACAGTGAAATACTCCTTTTTAGCGCAACGTCAAATATCTTTGTCAAAGAAATTTGACGAATGTTTGGTCACATTTCTTTGTCAAAGAAACATGATAGTGTAATACCGGCCTAAGGTGTGTGTGTGTGTGTGTGTGTGTGTGTGTGTGTGTGTGTGTGTACTGACTAACACTCTGTGGGGTGAGTGAGTGGTGCCTGTGCCGACCGTAACCAGCTGTGTGTGGGTCTGGTGGAGAGCTGTACTGAGCGTAACCAGGTATGTGTGGGCATGGTGGAGAGCTGTACTGACCGTATCCTGGTTGAGGAGGAGGAGGCGGTGCGCTCCTTGCAGGCGCGGAACTCCCGCTGGAACTCCTTGATGGGCGGCAGGCGGTGCTCGGGCTCACGGACCGGGCGCGCCGCGGGCTCTTTGTAATCCTGCAGTCGCAGCTGGAACACAGAAGGGGCACTCAGTACAACACACTGGTTACTTCTTGCACGAGTCGAAACAAGGCCCCGGGAGTAGACAACATTCCATTAGAACTACTGACGGCCTTGGGAGAGCCAGTCACGACAAAACTCTAACATCTGGTGAGCAAGTTATATGAGACAGGCGAAATTCCCTCAGACTTCAAGAAGAATGTAATTAATTCCAATCCTAAAGGAAGCAGGTGTTGACAGATGTGAAAACTACCGAACTATCAGTTTAATAAGTCACAGCCGCAAAATAATAACGCGAATTCTTTACAGACGAATGGAAAAACTGGTAGAAGTCGACCTCGGGGAAGATCAGTTTGGATTCCGTAGAAATGTTGTAACACGTGAGGCAATACTGACCTTACGCCTTATCTTAGAAGCTAGATTAAGGAAAGGCAAACCTACGTTTCTAGCATTTGTAGACTTAGAGAAAGCTTTTGACAATGTTGACTGGAATACTCTCTTTCAAATTCTAAAGGTGGCAGGGGTAAAATACAGGGAGCGAAAGGCTATTTACAATTTGTACAGAAACCAGATGGCAGTTATAAGAGTTGAGGGGCATGAAAGAGAAGCAGTGGTTGGGAAGGGAGTGAGACAGGGTTGTAGCCTAACCCCGATGTTATTCAATCTGTATATTGAGCAAGCAGTGAAGGAAACAAAAGAAAAATTCGGAGTAGGTATTAAAATCCATGGAGAAGAAATAAAAACTTTGAGGTTCGCCGATGACATTGTAATTCTGTCAGAGACAGCAAAGGACTTGGAAGAGCAGTTGAACGGAATGGACAGTGTCTTGAAAGGAGAACATAAGATAAACATCGACAAAAGCAAAACGAGGATCATCGAATGTAGTCGAATTAAGCCGGGTGATGCTGACGGAATTAGATTAGGAAATGAGACACTTAAAGTGGTAAAGAAGTTTTGCTATTTGGGGAGCAAAATAATTGATGATGGTCGAAGTAGAGAGGGTATTAAATGTAGACTGGCAATGGCAAGGAAGGCGTTTCTGAAGAAGAGGGATTTATTATCATGGAGTATAGATTTAAGTGTCAGAAAGTCGTTTCTGAAAGTATTTGTATGGAGTGTAGCCATGTATCGAAGTGAAACGTGGAAGATAAATAGTTTGGACAAGAAGAGAATAGAAGCTTTCGAAATGTGGTACTACAGAAGAATGCTGAAGATTAGATGGGTAGATCACGTAACTAATAAGGAGGTATTGAATAGAATAGAGGAGAAGAAGAGTTTGTGGCACGACACGAAGAAGGCACCGGCTGGTAGGGCATGTTGTGAGGCATCAAGGGATCACAAATTAAGCAATGGAGGGCAGCGTGGAGGGCAAAAATCGTAGAGAGAGACTAAGAGATGAATACACTAAGCAGATTCAGAAGGATGTAGGTTGCAGTATGTACTGGAAGATGAAGAAGCTTGCACAGGATAGAGTAGCATGGAGAGCTGCATCAAAGCAGTCTCAGGACTGAAGACCACAACAACAATAACACCTGTAAAATGATGAGAAGTGGCTGTAGTCAGTCACAGTTGCGTTCTGCAAACATGCACACTGCCTCACAAAATAAATAAATAAATGTATAAAAGAAATTGAAGCACCCAGAAGGAGAGGAGGGAAAAAAATGAAACTTCACGACTTGAGACTATGTGATGTTACTGCATTGTTCACAAAATCGAAGCATGTTCAAAAAGTCCTAGGCAACACGAGCCCATTTCTATGTATGATGTTGCGCTCGCTCTGGCTTGCATGCATCCAGTGATACGCTTGAATCATTCCCTGAGGCAAGCTGAACCGCAGCTGTTGGAACTCGTCCTCAATATATTGGATACTGGCACTGGAGCGTGGTTGACGTCCCAGGTGGTCCCACAAACACTGAAGTGCCAAAGAAACTGGTGTAGCCATGCCCGTTCGACCATTTCACGAGTGTACCGTGAATATCAGGAATTCGGTAAAACATCAAATCTCCGACATAGCTGGTGCCGGAAAAGGATCCTGCAAGAACGGGACCAACGACGACTGCAGAGAATCGTACAACGTGACGGAAGTGTAACCCTTCCGCAAATTGCTGCAGATTTCAATGCAGGGCATTCAACAAGTGTCAGCATGCGAACCATTCAGCGAAACATCATCGATATGAGCTTTCGGTGCCGAAGGCCCACTCGTGTACCCTTGATGACTGCACGCCACAAAGCTTTATGCCTCGTAAGGGCCCGTCGACACTGACATTGGACTGTTGATGATTGGAAGCAAGTTGCCTGGTCGGACGAGTCTAGTTTCAAATTATATTGAGCGCTTTGACGCATACGGTTATGCAGACAACGTCATGGATCCATGGACCCTGGAAGTCAGCAGGGGACTGTTCAAGCTGGTGGACGCTCTGTAATGGTGCGGGACGTGTACGGTTGGAGTGATATGGGACCCCCGATACGTTTAGATACGATTATGACAGGTGACACGTACGTAAGTGTCCTGTCTTCTGTTCACCTGCATCCATTCACGTCCATTGTGTATTCCGACGGACTTGAGCTATTCCAGTAGGACCATGCGACACCCCACACGTCCAGGATTGCTACAGAGTAGCTCCAGGAAGACTCTTCTGAGTTAAAAAACTGCGGCTGGCCGCCAGACTCCCCAGACGTGAATATTATTGAGCAAATCTGGGATGCCTTGCGACGTGCTGTTCTGACGAGATCTCCAGTCCCTCGGTGTCTTACGGATTTATGGATATCCTTGCAGGAATCATGATGTCAGTCCCCTCCGCCTCCACTTCAGACAATAATCGACTCCACGTCACGTCGTTTTGTGACACTTCTACGTGCTCGCGGGGGCCCTACACGATATTAGGCAGGTGTTCCAGTTTCTTTGCCTTTTCAGTGTATGTTCCATAGAGTACGCATCTGGGGACCCTGTTGGCCTCAGCAGTACCTAAGGATCAGACAGACAGTTCTTATAGACACGCGTCAGGTGTGGATTAACATTGTCCTGTTCGAAATGGCATCACGATACTATCGCACGGAGCTAAACGATAACGTCACAGGATGTCCATGACAGACCATTGTGCTCTCATTCGCTGAATTACCACCAGCCGTGAACTGAATGCTCCTTGCACTATGACGCTAGGAGTAACACCATTATGCCTCTCCAGAACTTTCGGACGTTGTGTCCTATCCACAGGTCACTCACTGCCAATGGTCATCCGGGATAATGCATAACCACGATTCATTAGCAATCAGTGTGGCACCATTCAACAGTGGTCAATGCTTCCAGGCCACGACACCACTCCAACTGCAGCCGTTTGTGTTGCAGTGTCGACGGCAGCCTATGCGTGGGACGATGATTTCCTAGTTCCGCTTCTACTATCCGACCTGTGGTACGGAATGACACAGAATATTGCAGGAGAACCTTGGCGTCGAGTATTCGTGTCCTCACGTTGACAGTCCAACACTGGGCCCTGTGACACTCGAATGCCCCAGAAATGGAATATTACACGATTAGAGAAACTGACCAAATTGAGACCCAAAACGCAACCGCTTTCAAACTCTGTCGCGTACTGATAACCATGTCTTACACGAGTATACGGCATCTTCGTGTCCTTCATCGTGACCACTGAACATCTGACGCTATTCACACCCCTTTTCTACCATACCATACTAGGCCTGGCAACGACACTAAACAGAAAAACACTAATGCGGTCTGGTGGCGGCTCTTCTTATGAGAGAGGATTACTCCTCTAATCATTTACATAACCACCGAAGTTGTGTACGATTACGACGTTGCATTGACATCCAAACATGTCTTCTGGGTGCTTCACTTTTTGTGGGTTTAAAACAAAAAGAAGCAATTGGAACACGTTTGGAACATCATTTATGAGTTTCTGACATTTCTAACCTTACCCAGTTGCTTCTCACTATTCGTCTGACATGTCAACTTCTCCACACTGATTCCATTTGTACTGCTGTGATGTATATCTGTTAGATGACATAGACAATTCTATGAAAACAGAGTAAAGAAATTGTTTGGATGGTGTTAATAAGCCCAACATATCTTAAACGCCATGTATCCATGACTGTATTTATTGTCAGTAGCATTATTATCATTATGATGATTATACATTTTTCGTTAGCCATACAAATGGAAATGTTGGCTCGTTAAGGTTGCCTGCTTAGATGTAAGAGAGGACATGATGACCCGATACTTTCTTGCTGTACCAAATACATAAATAAATAAATCTGTGCACGAGTTTCCCTTTTTTGTGAGGGACAGTATAATGTCAGAAAATGGTTGACACTAGTTCTCTCACTCCTGTCACTCCTGCACGCAGTTAACTTCTAATTTGACTACACTCAGTTTCACGGCCGATTGGGTAATATGTTTAATGTTTTCTTTCACATGGACTTGGTTCTTGCTTTATACATATATATTTACTTTTTATTTCGTGTGAGGCGAGCAAGCGCCACAGCTGAATGTGATATGTCCGCATGTGTAACACAGGCTGGCCTCTGTCACATCCGCTGTGCAGGCCAAAGATATTAAGAGGATAAGTTCCACGATGCTGTGTAGACGTTGTTTTTATTTTTAGCAATAATTATTGTTAGTTGTTATTCTGTACTGATTGGAAGAGGTATAAAAAAGTGCTAATAATTCTTAATTAACTCCAATTAGCAGAATGTAATATGGATGGAAAAATACATATAAGTCGCTTAGTTCCAAAATGTCCTTCATCGAATCGGCACAAATTTCCGTAATTAGTAAGAAACCTACTTAACAATTTCTGTTGTATCTATAAACTTGAATTTTTTCCGCATGTTTTTTAGTTATCTATTTTTGTTTTTAAAAAAATCATAAAAATAACTTATTTCAAAATTTCGTTATAAAAAAAACTCTTGGATAAGGGACGTTTTGGAACCAAAATATGGAGAAGAGACATTTTGAAAATAAAAATTTTGGATAAGAAGCAGTTTGAAAAAGAAAATAGGGGAAAAAGTATAAACAGTGTTTGTTTAGAAAATGTATATAATTTAATTTTTGTGGAAACAATGCCTGTAGGTATTTTTAAAACGACTGAAATAATTTCTGGTTAAGTTAGGGAAACAGATAGAAACATACATTTACCAGAAAGTTATTAAAAAATAACATTACATTAAATCTATACACATTCCAGGAAACATAATTTTAAAAATGCCTTAAGGGTATTCATTTACTTATTTAAATCTGGATTTGTCCTATTAATTGCTGTGAAGTAATTTAAAGCCATTATTAATGTCCATGTGTCCACCGGCGTTATCATCATCAGATCGTTCTTCAGGTCTATTCTGTATTGTTTCCACAAAGTGAAGAGTCAAAAGCTTGTTGACATCTTTCACTTTCAGCTCTTTTACTGTTACTGCAGGTGGTACTAGCGGTAGTTCAAAGTTTTGAACTTTAAATCCAGGTTTGAGTACTTTTTGTGCCTTTCCGAGATTGGTGTTATACCAAAGGTTCACCTGCATCAAGTACTTCACAGGTTGACACATTATCTGGTGTTATAATAAATCTTTTAGCAGTTCAAAATTTAAAATGCCAGTTTCCAGCTTCTTTTGGTAATTCTCGCATATCTTCTTCAGTCAAAAATATTTCAGCTCTCAGTCATACTGAAAACAGTTCCACGCTCCTTACAGATTTCAATGTATTTCTCAGGCTTAATAATAGTGTCATAATTTTGAATTTCTATCTCAGTTCTGCCAAATACGCGATCAGGCGGCATATACGAATGACCTGGTACAGGGAATACTAAAACAATGTCGTTAATATTTGGCGGTGCTTCATTACCAACCAGTATTGAAGCGTAATGATCATTCAACTGTTCCGGTTTTGTCCTCCACAACCTTCCGTAAAAAGCCTTACAGTGGTCACGCCTTCAAAGCAAGTATTTTGTAGCCAATGAAAAATTACTGAAGCAATTTCATTCGAACCTTTTTTGAAGTCCGATTCTGTCCAGTGATATATAAAAACACGGTCTTTTGTCTGATTATCTTTAAATGTACCTTGGCAGATAGTATAGTTAAATAAATAGAACTGTCGACAACAGCAAGCTGCCTGGTCAGGGATTTTAGGTAAAACCAAATTCTTTTGGCAGTCAAAGGATAGGGTGATTTCATTTTCATTTTCGGTTTTCAGTAAATTAAAGAACGTTTCTGCCCTCTTTTTGTGGAGATCGAAATCAGTTTCAACTGATTTGTCCTCAATGTCTAATTTCAAGTCTAATTTCAACTGAAACTGGATGCATTTGGAACACTTGTCCACAGCAGGAGAGCCAAAGCTTAAGTTATAATCTTTGACAAACATTTCATAAAAATATGAATATAAAATGTCGCGTGACTAGGGCCTCCCGTCGGGTAGACCGTTCGCCAGGTGCAAGTCTTTCGATTTGACGCCACTTCCGCGACTTGCGCGTCGATGGGGATGAAATGATGATGATTAGGACAACACCCAGTACCTGAGCGGAGAAAATCTCCGACCCAGCCGGGAATCGATCCTGGGCCCTTAGGATTGACATTCTGTCGCGCTGACCAATCACCGGGGGCGGACAATATGAATATGGAACTTGAAGATCACTTTGTACTCTTGAATTGCAAGCCATGTGAAACTTACTTATTGAAAGATGGCGTGAAACTTAAGAACATCTTGCATGGTAAGCTCATTACACTTAAAAACTTGATTAGAATGAAGGCACTGTCTTAGTCTTGGCAAAATCTTTGACGTGTAGAGCTTCCAATTCTCTACTGTCTTTTTCCATTTATCTGGATACTTCATACGTTCCTTCCTTTGTTCTTCTGGCATGGCGTTATCTTCGGTCCTCCCATAACCTGTTGCTCCGTAGTTTGAGGCTGTAGTTCCTCCATTGGTTAACCACAAAGTTTATCAACTTTTAGGCCTACAACACTGCCTGTACAGTACACTTTTAAAGCAAGAAACTCACTTTAAACGCAGAAGAACACTTAGAAACAGCCTAATTTCACTTATTGGTAAGAATTTTGACAACAAAAACTAGCAAGAACGCCATGGTGAACACACAAAACAAGCACCAACTTCACAGTAAGCAAAAAACATAGCCTATCGTCAACAGGAAACAAAACTTAGCTTCAGCCGACCGCCAGTTCTACCACAACACGTTTCACTGGAAAAATACCCCATTCCTTAAAATGGTTTGGTAGTTTCACTGTGATTAAGAGTCACTTTTGAAAAAGCTGACACACTGCTTAGAAAAAGGCTAAAGATATAGGTCATTTTGTTACAAAAATTAACGGTAGATGAGTCGGCTATGTTGGATTGTATAAGGGACATTCTGAAACTAAATAGGCATATTTCAGGATTTTATTATTAAATTATAATGGTTTAAAGGACGTTTCGAACGAAAACCATAGTTTCATATGATGCAAAAAAATTTGAAGAATGCTATGAAAACAATAACTCAGTCTCCACAAAAATTGGGTAAAAGATGTTTTGGAAATGAGCAACTCATATAAATATATCACCAAAAATAGCTTGACTAAATTTTATGTTAAAGTTATGAAAAGAAATCATTAATAAATTTTTTCCGAGCTAACTGCCTTTTGTAAGAATGGTCACTGAACCTACAAACAGAGAAAAACATAAGAAAAAAGAGAGCCGTTGCATCGGTAGCAGTTATGTTTCAGCCTGTGGTCTGTATAGGCGGTGTTTAACCATTAACATGTTTAAAATTTATTTAGCAGATATTTGAAATATAAAAGGTCAAAAACTATCTTCCTTTGAGATAAAAATACACTTTCACTATAAAAAATATTTTAAGCCGACCACTTTTCAAAATCGGCGAAGTGGGATGCATGCGAGCAGTGAACCTAGCTGCATCCATGGTTTCATGTGCACCTAGGATTTCAGAGTTAAATATTTAATTTTGAAATGATTTTGTAAGGATGGAGATTATGGAAAAAAGTATAACAAATCACTACCAAAACACATCTATTTTCCTGACAATGAAAAACGTGAAATGTCATACACAAGTTTTCAACATAACATTTGAAGTTGGCTTTGACATATCACACATCATTGTTCTCTACGTTCTATGACGTTTTGTGGGGCACATACGTTGCACTACATACAAATTCCGTTCAGGTCAATAGAATCACTAAGGTGTGTTGTAACGTTTCAAAATAATGTCTATAATGTGTAAGAACACACCATTAGTTACTTCAGACGTTACTGGAATAGAGAAGATGGTGATTTAATATGATTTTCGTGAAACGCATACACTATAAATACACTGCCCCATTTGATCGCTCACAGCCTTCCAGGTATCAACCGCATAGTCCCTGGCATTTCTCTCCAAGTTCTGAAAGCATCTCACTATGTGCTAGCACTAAATAGATACTGAGATATAGAAGTTCCAACGCTCGAAACTTCATATTACGTTAGTGGGACATATGTGTCCCATCCACCACGGAAGGGTTAATGGACAAGCGTCCTTTCAACACTGCATAAATTAGTCATGGGTTGGAGCAGGACTGCTGCCCTTCTTCCAAAAACGAAGCAGTGCATCGCAATTACAAATTGCGGAAAATGGACTTAGGCCTCTTTACCTCTAGTCTACCGTATTTACGTATCTTTTTATTACTGAGAAAAATAATTGTACGATGATGTCCAAAACTTAGTTTCTGGTTTATTAAAATCATCTGCTATGATTAGGAGGACTCTATCCTTTTTATGTCTATGAACCGTCCAAAACAGGAAACTAATTCTGTAGCCATTGTGGATGCTGAACGGCGACTGCGATTTAAATTGGATATTTATTTGGGCATAACAGTTACTGTTCTGAATTTTTGATACGATTCATTCTGCACCATTAGCTAGTTTTCAAGTCACTGGTTTCACATTGACTCACGGTAGACCAACTAAATACTGTGTATGCATGTGTGTACCATCTGCAAAATGTACATAACCACAAGAATTTGCCACACCACACCTACATCCATGACCACACTTCCATCTGATGATGAGCCTCCAGTGGCCTTAAAACTAGTTAACGGTTGTTGTTGTGGTCTTCAGTCCTGACACTGGTTTGATGCAGCTCTCCATGCTACCCTATCCTGTGCAAGCTTCTTCATCGCCCAGTACTTACTGCAGCCTACATCCTTCTGAATCTGCTTAGTGTATTCATCTCTTGGTCTCCCTCTACGATTTTTACCCTCCACGCTGCCCTCCAATACTAAACTGGCGATCCCTTGATGCCTCAGAACATGTCCTACCAACCGATCCCTTCTTCTAGTCAAGTTCTGTCACAAACTCCTCTTCTCCCCAATCCTATTCAATACCTCCTCATTAGTTGTGTGATCTACCCATCTAATCTTCAGCATTCTTCTGTAGCACCACATTTTGAAAGCTTCTATTCTCTTCTTGTCCAAACTATTTATCGTCCATGTTTCACTTCCATACATGGCTACACTCCATACAAATACTTTCAGAAACGACTTCCTGACACTTAAATCTATACTCGATGTTAACAAATTTCTCTTCTTCAGAAACGCTTTCCTTGCCATTGCCAGTCTACCTTTGATATCTTCTCTACTTCGACCATCATCAGTTATTTTGCTCCCCAAATAGCAAAACTCCTTTACTACTTTAAGTGTCTCATTTCGTAATCTAATTCCCTCAGCGTCACCCGACTTAATTTGACCATATTCCATCATCCTCGTTTTGCTTTTGTTGAGGTTCATCTTATATCCTCCTTTCAAGACACTGTCCATTCCGTTCAACTGCTTTTCCAAGTCCTTTGCTGTCTCTGATAGAATTACAATGTCACCTGAAAGTAGTTTTTATTTCTTTTCCATGGATTTTAATACCTTCTCCGAATTTTTCTTTTGTTTCCTTTACTGCTTGCTCAATATACAGATTGAATAACATCGGGGAGAGGCTACAACCCTGTCTCACTCCCTTCCCAACCACTGCCTCCCTTTCATGCCCCTCGACTCTTATAACAGCCATTTGGTTTCTGTACAAATTGTAAATAGCCTTTCGCTCCCTGTATATTACCCCTGCCACCTTTAGAATCTGAAAGAGAGTATTCCAGTCAACATTGTCAAAAGCTTTCTCTAAGTCTCCAAATGCTAGAAACGTAGGTTTGCCTTTCCTTAATCTTTCTTCTAAGATAAGTCGTAAGGTCAGTATTGCCTCGCGTGTTCCAACATTCCTACGGAATCCAAACTGATCTTCCACGAGGTCGACTTCTACCAGTTTTTCCATTCGTCGTAAAGAATTCGCGTTAGTATTTTGCAGCAGTGACTTATTAAACTGATAGTTCGGTAATTTTCACATCTGTCAATACCTGCTTTCTTTGGGATAGGAATTGTTATATTCTTCTTGAAGTCTGAGGGTATTTCGCCTGTCTCATACATCTTGCTCACCAGATGTTAGAGTTTTGTCAGGACTGGCTCTCCCAAGGCCGTCAGTAATTCTAATGGAATGTTATCTACTCCCGGGGCCTTGTTTCGACTCAGGTCTTTCAGTGCTCTGTCAAACTCTTCAAGCAGTATCGTATATCCCATTTCATCTTCATCTACATCCTCTTCCATTTCCATAATATTGTCCCCAAGTACATTGCCCTTGTATAGACCCTCTATATACTCCTTCCACCTTTCTGCTTTCCCTTCTTTGCTTAGAACTGGGTTTCCATCTGAGCTCTTGATATTCATACAAATGGTTCTCTTTTCTCCAAAGGTCTCTTTAATTTTCCTGTAGGCAGTATCTATCTTACCGCTAGTGAGATAAGCCTCTACATCCTTACATTTGTCCTCTAGCCATCCCTGCTTAGCTATTTTGCACTTCCTGTCTATCTCATTTTTGAGACGTCTGTAGTCCTTTTTGCCTGCTTTATTTACTGCATTTTTATATTTTCTCCTTTCATCAGTTAAATTCAATATTTCATCTGTTACCCAAGGAGTTCTACTAGCTCTCGTCTTTTTACCTACTTGATCCTCTGCTGCCTTCACTACTTCATCCCTCGGAGCTACCCATTCTTCTTCTACTGTACTACTTTCCCTCATTCCTGTCAATTGTTCCCTTATGCTCTCCTTGAAACTCTGTACAACCTCTGGTTCTTTCAGTTTATCCAGGTCCCATCTCCTTAAATTCCCACCTTTTAGCAGTTTCTTCAGTTTTAATCTACAGTTCATAACCAATAGATTGTGGTCAGAGTCCATATCTGCCCCTGGAAATGTCTTACAGTTTGAAACCAGGTTCCTAAATCTCTGTCTTACCATTATATAATCTATCTGATACCTTTTAGTATCTCCAGGGTTCTTCCATGTATACAACCTTCTTTCATGATTCTTAAACCAAGTGTTAGTTATGATTATGTTGTGCTCTGTGCAAAATTCTACCAGGCGGCTTCCTCTTTCATTTCTGTCCCCCAATCCATATTCACCTACTATGTTTCCTTCTCTCCCTTTTCCTACACTCGAATTCCAGTCACCCATGACTATTAAATATTCGTCTTCATTCACTACCTGAATAATTTCTTTTATCTCATCATCGATTTCTTCAATTTCTTCATCATTTGCAGAGCTAGTTGGCATATAAACTTGTACTACTGTAGTAGGCATGGGCTTCGTGTCTATCTTGGCCACAATAATGCGTTCACTATGCTGTTTTAGTAGCTTACCAGCACTCGTATCTTTTTATTCATTATTAAACCTACTCCTGCATTACCCCTATTTGATTCTGTATTTATAACCCTGTATTCACCTGACCAAAAGTCTTGTTCCTCCTGCCACCGAACTTTACTAATTCCCACTATATCTAACTTTAAACTATCCATTTCCCTTTTTAAATTTTCTAACCTACCTGCCCGATTAAGGCATGTGACATTCCACGCTTCGATCCGTAGAACGCCAGTTTTCTTTTTCCTGATAACGACGTCCTCTTGAGTAGACCCCGCCCGGAGATCCGAATGGGGGACTATTTTACCTCCAGAATATTTTACCCAAGAGGACGCCATCATCATTTATCCATACAGTAGAGCTGCATGCCCTCGGGAAAAATTACGGCCGTAGTTTCCCCTTGCTTTCAGCCGTACGCAGTACCAGCACAGCAAGGTCGTTTTGGTTAATGTTGCAAGGCCAGGTCAGCCAGTCATCCAGACTGTTGCCCCTGCAACTACTGAAAAGGATGCTGCCCCTCTTCAGGAACCACACGTTTGTCTGGCCTCTCAACAGATACCCCTCCGTTGAGGTTGCACCTACGGTACGGCCATCTGTATCGCTGAGGCACGCAAGCCTCCCCACCAACGGCAAGGTCCATGGTTCACGGGACGTTTACGGTACAGACAAAAAATTACATCTAACTTTTAAAAAAAGGGAAACAGGACATTATACCCAAATAAATTGCCAACAGGAATACAGTGACTTTTATGCAGATGAAGAAGACACTTGACTTACATTACTGCGAATTCCTTTATCGAAATTGCGAAAACAATCTATCGATATCTGTGACAATTGGGTGTGAGGAGCAGAGGTTTATCCGTCTCATCTATCATCGTACATACAGGGGGTGGACCGGCCAGAGTTACCTCCACTTTGTACATACAGGAGATGCACTGGCCAGACGAATCTCTACCACAGAGGGCTAGCCACTTTGACCTTATCATCGTACGTACTGAAGAGAAGCTGTACTACAGCGTAAATACGGTGGATGGACTTGCTGTTACTGACCTTCATGGAGTGCGCCTGCGAGCGCCGCAAAGATCCGGTGGGTTGTCGCGGGAAGCCGAGCCCCACGCGCGCCGCCGCCGCAACTGCCACCGCCGCCCCCGCCGCTCCCGCCTTGCCGGCCTTCCCCAGGCCTCCGCCGCCACTGCCGCTGCTGCCTGCGCTACTCGTCGTCGCAGAGCTCACGGAAGACACACCTGCCGAAAAACACACCACATGTACAGCATCTACTATTAACAATGCTCCGTTTCTAAGTGGTTTCTGCGTTAAAATTCCATTTCTCACTCTCTAAGGCAAGACTGGTAGTGAACACAGCAAACTTTCGTTTCAGATAGAGCAGAATCTTCAGGCTGGCAATCCTATTTAGATTACCAAAGCATTCCTCTCAATTTTTACATACTTTTTGCATCTTTTGCTGAAGATCCAGTCATAACCTCCGACTACCATAAACAGAAAAAAATAGTCAATTGGTAGTGATGTGATTGCCCTAGTCAACTAGTTAGCTACATAAAGCTTATCTTCAATAAGTGAGACTGAATGTACGGTACTTAAACGGTGTAGCCTTTCCAACAAGAACACTCAACAGAAGTATTTAAAAGATGTATGACATATATAAAGCTATAATGAGCAGCAATTTTGGGAGCAGAACATTGTTCTCCATAAAATTAACTACAAAACCATATAGCACAGTTGAGTGACTAATTTTTACAAAATGTATTAATGAATTTTTCAAAGAATTTTATATTTTGCAAAGGGAATTTGCAACAAATTTACTAAAGGGTACTCGAAGACTAAATATATTAAATTGGTTCTCTACTAAGAGGCCTCGCTTTTATCAACAGAAGAGCTATTATTGGCCGACAAATACAGTTTCTTTAAGTTTTGGTATAACTCCTAAGGCAATTGATCGAATGGTGCCTTTGAAAGGAGATGGTCGATTTCCTTCTCTCCCCTACATGTCCAGACTAACATGGTGCTCCGTTTCGAATGACGTCGTAGTAGATGTCACGTCATACCTGCCTTCTTCGTCGATTAACTGCCTTGATCCTCAAGAGATGTTTTTTTGTTTAAATAAAAGCAAAAATCTATTACTTACAAAATATCTATGGAGGAGGACAGTTACCCAAAAGCGAAACATTGCTGTAATCAGACTACTTTACATTAAACCAACAAAGACAAGACATGAAATCTATAGAGTTATCATCCTCCTCTATGTAATGTACAAGGTATTCACTACAAGTATCATCAAGAACAAAGAACAGGCTTTAAATTTTAATCAGGCAAAAAAAAATCTGGTTTTAGAAATAACAGACTGGAGCAATGAGTATGAATTACCACATCGTCTGGGATTCTCAGAGAAAGTTTTTGACTGAATCTGAAAACAGTCTGTACTGACAGCCCTTAATTTAAAAAAAATATTGATTTGAGCTATGTTAATATATTGAAGATACTCGAACTTCAGTTCTACAGCTTACATTAGTCATACGACTGCAGTGACATTCTGAACAGAAAGAAGAGAGTGAAGAAGATTCCGTATCACTGAAATTGTGCTCAGTAAGATTCAGATCCGTAACCTGGGAAAATGAAGACGGATTACGTTATAATGGAACATGCCTGTATTACTTTCGTTTTGCTGAAGACGTTCAATTGTCTGCTTCTACTGCAGGTAAACTTTAACAATGAATAGATGAACTACTTTGAGAAAAATTGATAGCAGACTAGAAAATCTGTTACACAAAACTACAGTAAAATATAACTTACATATAAAAAGAAAATTGCAGCAACTTAATACTGAACTTGTCTAACGATTTGATGACTAGGGTAAAAGTGTCTCACATCCTTTGTATTAAATAAATGGAATTTTCAGAACGAAAATTCCAGTAAATCTTAAACGGTTAATTTTACTGTGTTTGTGTTACCAATTTTGAATGGTAAAAGTTAGATATAGAGGAGGCGTTCATCCATATATGGCTGATGATGATTCTGATGATGATGATGTATCAGTAACCTTACATTCAGCACAATAAACGGGAAGGGCAGAGCGGATAAACAGTGAGAAAATATGTGAGGAAACTTTTTAATCAATGTCATAGATTTTCATATAAATTTGTTATCTCTACTGGGTTCTACATAATATTTAATTTTACTTGGTATTGGTAGCACGTATTATTGGATTTTGCTTCTCTCTTGAATGAAAAAATATATATTTGACAGATAGTTGCTTGTATTGTTTCTGGGATCGTGGCGTTGTCAGTTTCCTTATTAGTTTCATGATACTACACTAGAAATTCTCGTTTGAGTGTGTCTTCACCCGTTCGGCTGACTTGGCTACACCAACACCTCAGATCGGATAAGTGGTCACGATTTTCCTGAATGCATTATAGCAGTATTACGTGAAATAAAATGATTCATTAAATACTTCAGTGTTCGAGTAAATTTGTATGTGTTAAATCACGCAAGTCGACTAACTGTCTCATATGATATCTGTATACATAGGTATTACAAGAATAATAGACACTATCTGGTCAGAAGTATCTGGACACCTATTAGTGGACAATCATGCTGGATATGACCAACTCTCGCCTTTAAGGCGTATTGAATTGTTCTGGGACACTTTCTGTGAGATATTTGAATATGTGTCGAGGAAAGGCACTCGTTCCTTCCTCAAAAACCGAAACAAGAGAAGGTAGTGCAGTTGAACGCTAGGGTCTGGCGCGAAGTCGACGTTCTAGCTCACATCAAAGCCTTTTAATTGATTGATTTCGGTAATTCTTCTTGTCTCTCACCATAGGAGTGCTTCATTTCGGTGAGTCCCCTTCTCTCTCGCCATTCTTGTAATCCACAACAAATCACTAATATTCTCACTACCCTCTTGGAAGAATGCATACGACCTGAATATAATCGTCTATATACACGCCACTCGTGTCCTGTGAACTGCACTCGGTTTATACCCTTGTGAGTTAACGAGCATTTCACTGTCATTTAAGTATATGGCCGAAAGAGTCAGCCTTCGAGAATTGTGAAACGAACCCTATCGTCCAGGACTGGATGTCACAAAGGACGCAGATTCACTACGAGATGGGGAAACTCACAGGCGTCTACTGTCTGTTGAGGCCTAAGCGCTGTAGTGTGCGAGTGAGACAGACGAGAACCTACGCCATAGGGAAACCCAGTAGAAGGCTTTTGTGGCCAAGGAGATGTAGCAGTGTTAAATATGGCTCACCTAAGATCGGCCATAAAGGCAAACATTTATGCAAACTATTTAATTGTGTAGTAGTGCAGGGAATGAAACCACAGTAATTTTAATTTACCATCCTTTATAAAATTTCATGGTGATCCCAATAAAGCTTGAATATTGATCATATCTATAATAGTTTAGGATTTACTGTCAAAGTGAAATTAACAAGTTTTGTAACGAAGACCTGAATGCTAAAATATGAACACTTTGATCAATCTTAATGATCGACATTTCATATAGAAGCGCATCATTAAAATGACAAATGTTGTAAATATCAACTCTGTAACTTCATTTGTATAAAAGATATAGTAAATTTAAATTATCAGTATTTTCAGTTAAGCATCAGATCATCATTTCCTCCACACAAAACACATTGAACGATGACAGCATGACACCGTATTGGATCATTAGGTTATGGAATATTTGTTGTAAAGTTTAGTGGGTTATACACTCCTGGAAATTGAAATAAGATCACCGTGAATTCATTGTCCCAGGAAGGGGAAACTTTATTGACACATTCCTGGGGTCAGATACATCACATGATCACACTGACAGAACCACAGGCACATAGACACAGGCAACAGAGCATGCACAATGTCGGCACTAGTACAGTGTATATCCACCTTTCGCAGCAATGCAGGCTGCTATTCTCCCATGGAGACGATCGTAGAGATGCTGGATGTAGTCCTGTGGAACGGCTTGCCATGCCATTTCCACCTGGCGCCTCAGTTGGACCAGCGTTCGTGCTGGACGTGCAGACCGCGTGAGACGACGCTTCATCCAGTCCCAAACATGCTCAATGGGGGACAGATCCGGAGATCTTGCTGGCCAGGGTAGTTGACTTACACCTTCTAGAGCACGTTGGGTGGCACGGGATACATGCGGACGTGCATTGTCCTGTTGGAACAGCAAGTTCCCTTGCCGGTCTAGGAATGGTAGAACGATGGGTTCGATGACGGTTTGGATGTACCGTGCACTATTCAGTGTCCCCTCGACGATCACCAGTGGTGTACGGCCAGTGTAGGAGATCGCTCCCCACACCATGATGCCGGGTGTTGGCCCTGTGTGCCTCGGTCGTATGCAGTCCTGATTGTGGCGCTCACCTGCACGGCGCCAAACACGCATACGACCATCATTGGCACCAAGGCAGAAGCGACTCTCATCGCTGAAGACGACACGTCTCCATTCGTCCCTCCATTCACGCCTGTCGCGACACCACTGGAGGCGGGCTGCACGATGTTGGGGCGTGAGCGGAAGACGGCCTAACGGTGTGCGGGACCGTAGCCCAGCTTCATGGAGACGGTTGCGAATGGTCCTCGCCGATACCCCAGGAGCAACAGTGTCCCTAATTTGCTGGGAAGTGGCGGTGCGGTCCCCTACGGCACTGCGTAGGATCCTACGGTCTTGGCGTGCATCCGTGAGTCGCTGCGGTCCGGTCCCAGGTCGACGGGCACGTGCACCTTCCGCCGACCACTGGCGACAACATCGATGTACTGTGGAGACCTCACGCCCCACGTGTTGAGCAATTCGGCGGTACGTCCACCCGGCCTCCCGCATGCCCACTATACGCCCTCGCTCAACGTCCGTCAACTGCACATACGGTTCACGTCCACGCTGTCGCGGCATGCTACCAGTGTTAAAGACTGCGATGGAGCTCCGTATGCCACGGCAAACTGGCTGACACTGACGGCGGCGGTGCACAAATGCTGCGCAGCTAGCGCCATTCGACGGCCAACACCGCGGTTCCTGGTGTGTCCGCTGTGCCGTGCGTGTGATCATTGCTTGTACAGCCCTCTCGCAGTGTCCGGAGCAAGTATGGTGGGTCTGACACACCGGTGTCAATGCGTTCTTTTTTCCATTTCCAGGAGTGTAGTTACTTTTGTTCTTTATTTACCTATCAGAAAGCCTTGCTACTGGCCGTGGCATTCAAAGCTAAGAAAGAAATTGTATTGCTTTTATGTAAAAGAATTTAATGTTTATTATGTAATGGATATTATTGTTACTTTATTTAGAACGTGAAAGTGGTCAAACTTTGATTATTTAAATACGTTAAAATGTAAAATAATGTAAAAAAAGGTGTAGCCAATCAGATGGACGGCTTCAGGAAAGGGAAATGCACTTGTCAGTTAAGCTAAGATGTTCGGTGCGCGGGAAACGCGGTCGGAGATGGGCAGAGGGGAGTTCTCGTCGAGACACCAAAATGGATAGTTCGGCTGGAGACGCAGAAGTGGACAGTTCTGGCCTAGGTGCCAAAGGGTCTCCTGGTGGAGACGCGAAAGCGGACTGTCGGTCTTTAGGCAGCTATGAAATGAAACGACATAGAAAATTTCGCGTTTTGTGGTATCGTGGGACTTGGTCTCTCAGCGGTGAGCAGCCGCGCACCTGGTGTGAACTCTAACTTTTCGTGTAAATATCGAGGTGCAGTATTGGACTTGTGTTTCGTGATGAGATTGTGAATGATCGAACTGTGTCAAATGGATATGCGCTCGAGAGTAATAGTAATTCTAAATACGACCACTTTCGCTATTAGTTTGCTTTCTTAATAAACGTTATTCCAATCAAATCGCAACTGTGTGGCATACATCATTTATGGGTCGTTAATTTAATTCCATATTGTTATGAACTTCGTGTTTCGCAAACTTGCCATCAGCCAGAGAATTTAATTGGACTGGCACCATTATAACTTTTCGCCTCACTGAGGCGCTGCAGAAGCAGAGTACGGGAGAGGGTAGGGCGGCCACTGACCTGAGAGGGAAGACGAGCCCGATGTCATGGAGTAGAGCGACTCGGAGTTGGGCACGGAGCTGCCGACCGAGTACTGCGACGCGGAGCTGGGCATGACGCCCCAGGGCAGGCCGGCGCCGTAGGCCGCGGGGTGCTGCTGCTGCTGGTGCTGCGGCTGCTGCTGGGGGTGGTGCGGGTGGTGGTGGTGATGGTGGTGGTGGTGCAGCGAGCCGGAGCCGCCTCCGCCACCACCGCCGCTCTGCTTGAGGCGCAGGATCTTGGCCCTGCAGATGACGCAGCGCAGCGGCAGCAGGCGCTGCGAGACCGCCATCTGGATGGTCTTGACGAAGCACTTGCGGCACACCACCCGGTGCCCACATGGCGACGTCTGCATCGTCGCCTTGGCGTTCACGCAGATCACGCACTGTCCAACACAAGCGAAATGACACTTACTATCAAAAGCTGATCAAGAGCCAGAGGCGATCAGTCTCAATTTCCTGATGCTCATCTCCTTCTACACACGTACCAGAACACACCACGTGCAGTTAACTATGGCGTCCAACATTTTGAAAGACGCAGACTTTCCGGATTTTACTCCATGATGTTAAAGGAAAGATTGGTAAGTTATTGTTGGCTGCGAGACCCCAAGAGGTAGACTGAGCTCCAAAAAGGGAAAAGTTTTTGTTTGCCAGTGCACAGTGGCCTATTTCCTTGCACTCTGTGAAAGTTGTGTCTTAGGAATTACTCCTTCAGTATAGTGAGTAATGGGTGCGTGTATAGTGTCATGTAATGGTGAACGAGAGGGTGATACGCGATTTGGCATAAAACTTCTTCCTCTACAGTAACAATAACAACAAGGGGACTGTTGAGCTTAATGATCCCATCTGACAGAAAAATCATCACCAACTTGTCACAACTGTCACATGAGCTCACTCCAGGAAACTGCGGAGCGGTTTGGAATTTAATCCATTAATCTGGGGTAATTTAAATGCTGCCCATGAATATTCCTTCCACTACTAGGATTAGTAAAAAAGGGATGAAAATTATAGTTTAACATGTCCCCCACCCCGATGACGAAGACAAAGCACAAACTCGGATTAGTGAAGAAGTGGGTGAGAAAAATGGCGACTATTGGTGCCTGTCGTTTAAATATTGATGAAATTTCCAGAATGAGAATTTCACTCTGCAGCGGAGTGTGCGCTAATATGAAACTTTCTGGCAGATTAAAACTGTGTGCCCGACCGAGACTCGAACTCGGGAACTTTGCCTTTCGCGGGCAAGTGCTCTACCAACTGAGCTACCGAAGCACGACTCACGCGCGGTACTCACAGCTTTACTTCTGCCAGGAGAGCTTCTGTAAAGTTTGGAAGGTAGGAGACGAGGTACTGGCAGAAGTAAAGCTGTGAGTACCGGGCGTCAGTCGTGCTTCGGTAGCTCAGTTGGTAGAGCACTTGCCCGCGAAAGGCAAAGGTCCCGAGTTCGAGTCTCGGTCGGGCACACAGTTTTAATCTGCCAGGAAGTTTCATTGATGAAATTTGTCCACAGTCTGTCATGTTGGTGACGCCGTTTAGAGTTTGACGTGCTAAAGCTACCTTGAAAAAACTGATCTATGGCCTGCTGGAAGGAAGACCGATCAAATTAAGAAATTTATTTCATTTAAGTTCCCTCATTCCTTATTCTATGTGCGACAGTAGTTGCGAGATTGGGTTCCTAGTTGGACATAACCAATCATCGTGGTAGGAGAAGGGAATATCCAGGACGGGTGAGTAGTTAATTTGGATTTCTTGACTATTACCAAAACCTGTTCCAGCTCGGTAGAACACATTGCTTTGAGTGCGACAGAGGCATACCTTGTGTGAGGAAGATAGCAATCTTTAACGTAGGTTCCTCCCCATCACTTGAAAGAGTGTGTTACTTCACACGTGACGGAGAGGTGCTTGCGTGAGGGAGATGACAGAACCACTGGCGTGTTTAAACTCCAACGAAAAGTTCTCCCTATCACTCAACAGGGAGAGCCAGATCTGGACATGAGATAAAAATGCAGGACTTAAAAGGGACTGAAAAATGCGTATCCTTGCGCGGCCAATGATTGGAGTGTTTCACTTACACCGGCTATCTGCCCTCCCCCCCCCCCCCCCCAGCCCCCCTCTACCTGCGACCGAGAGCAGTTTTAGGGACGACGAAGACGACCAGTGGTGAAAGAGACAGAGGGATGCAAAGTTGTAAGCCTTGCGACGGTTGGAATTTTAAGATCTAATGAGCTTTTACCCTCTCGGATTGGATGAGAAAGTAACTATCGCGAAGAGCCATTGTGTTGGGGGGACCATACTTTGCCTTGTAACGTTTTGGTAATCATTCATTGTTTGTGATCTTGTTTTAGCTGTTCACGTGTTTTGCCTAGTTGATCACGTCTTACGAAATAAAGATTATTTGTGACACAGGCGAATCTCCTCTCACTGATGCTGAAGCAAACCGCTAGTATCCTCCAAGCGACCTTCCGGCACTTAACAGTTAAAATTCTTTCTGTTCACGATTTCAACTATTAATAACTTCGCCGAGATTTGATAGCTCACTCTAATTTCTACGGCAGCATGGAAGGAAATTGGACTGGAGGTGAATGCAGATGTTTATCATTCGCTTCAGCATACCCCACTAGAAGCTATTTTAAACGCGTTAGATACTTAACAGAAGTTCTTTCAGTTCAGTTTTCCTACCACAATGAGTATTAAAAACCGAAAAGTAAGTTTTCAATGGGCGGTGCCCCTTCAGAGGAACATCCCGGCAATGTGACTTCGGGATGTCACTGGAAAACAAAAACCGGGTTGCCAGGCGGCGATTTGAAACATTGTCCTCTTCAATACGAGTTCAGTCGCACCATAACGTGAGTAGAACCGTAACGTAAGTCGACCGCCACCTCACAGGAGTGTGTTAGCGACCTCGTTTTCAATGGCGGGTCATGATGTTAATGGTCCTGTGGCATTGGTACCGCATCATTCTTCCAGAAGATTTCGAAATGATATTTCTAATTTGTTGTTGAGCACTTCTGGGAAGTGGATGGATGAACACTGCGTTGCACTGTTAAATTATCGGTGATTTCGAGACTCACGAGAGAGATGAACGATAATGGCTCAAATGGCTCTGAGCACTATGATGAACGATAATGCCCAAAAGTCGGAACCAGCAGTCACTTGCATATAAACGACACTTATCGTGCGGAAGTATACTTAGAAAGTGATGAATGTAGGTATATTAAACAGCCCCCTACGAATCAATTCTGTTGAGACAAAGAGATCGAAATCAGACTACTCTGCGTCGCACAAAGGTTTTCAAGCAGTCTTTCTTCCCGTGTTCCATAGGAAGAAACCTTGATATGTGCGCATTGGGAAGCACCCTATACCAAGCACTCCATAGTGGTTCGCAGAGTTTAGTTGTTACTGAAGTCGTATAATATAATTATGTGAAACACTTGCCTGGCGACATATTGTTCTGCGTGAGCACAAAACGTCTAATTAAGGATAATAGTAAAATGGTATTACAGGTTTGCAGAGGTCTCTAACACCACAAGTAGTTCCAGACCTATTGCTAATTAAAGACTATTTTTCAGCATTACACTTTGAAATTATTTAAGTCTGTTAATAAAATTGGTGTAACCGTCGGCGAAATGTTAACAGACAGATGTTGGTGAGAGTTATCTACAAATAACTCCACTTACAGACGAGGGTGTAATTAGATGAATGACAAACACTAACTTCACTTAACGAAGGTTTATTCAGCACTAGCACATACAAGAGCGCGGAGCGAACTGCCTCCGGCCAGAACACATACAGCATATATACAGCTACAGAACATTCCTGTACAATGATTCTTGACATTTGTGGTTACTTCTAGAATGTACTCGAACCGAAAATAGAAATTAAAATTGTACAGTCCAGGTGGGCTTTTAGCTCACGTCCCTCCATGCAACAGTTTAGTATCATAACAACTACACCACGGTGCTACTCAGATTATTCTGCGACAAAATGTTTGCTTAGCTGAAGAGGGGGCCGTCACTAACTTCCAAATCTGATTACGTTTTTGAAGCTACGGAATTAACAGAATGTTACACAAAGCAGAATGCGCTATTATGAATGCACAGTTATTACAACGAATATAAATGTCTTTGCTTTATGTAAAATGAGGAACAAAGTAAGATCATGCTAAAAGCGTGTTGTTAATATCATCAGTTACGCGAGAACCAGAAGAGTTGCATCCATTCTGAGTACATAAATGGGAAGAGAGGGATTTTTCCCGTAGGGAAGATGCGCTACTTATGTGTCAGCATCAAATTAAAACGTATTTTCGCTATTCATACAGTTTTTTTTTTTCCTCAGTCTACTGACTGGTTTGATGCGGCCCGCCACGAATTCCTTTCCTGTGCTAACCTCTTCATCTCAGAGTAGCACTTGCAACCTACGTCTTCAATTATTTGCTTGACGTATTCCAATCTCTGTCTTCCTCTACAGTTTTTACCCTCTACAGCTCCCTCTAGTACCATGGAAGTCATTCCCTCATGTCTTAGCAGATGTCCTATCATCCTGTCCCTTCTCCTTATCAGTGTCTTCCACATATTCCTTTCCTCTCCGATTCTGCGTAGAACCTCCTCATTCCTTACCTTATCAGTTGGGGTGGGTTGGGTTGGGTTGTTTAGGGGGAAGAGACCGACAGCGAGGTCATCGGTCTCATTGGATTAGGGATGGACGGGGAAGGAAGTCGGCCGTGCCCTTTCAAAGGAACCATCCCAGCATTTGCCCGGTGCGATTTAGGGAAGTCACGGAAAACCTAAATCAGGATGGCCGGACACGGGATTGAACCGTCGTCCTTCCGAATGCGAGTCCAGTGTACCTACCTTATCAGTCCACCTAATTTTCAACATTCTTCTATCGCACCACATCTCAAATGCTTCGATTCTCTTGTGTTCCGGTTTTCCCACAGTCCATGTTTCACTACCATACAATGCTGTACTCCAGACGCACATCCTCAGAAATTTCTTCCTCAAATTAAGGCCGGTATTTGATATTAGTAGACTTCTCTTGGCCAGAAATGCCTTTTTTGCCATAGCGAGTCTGCTTTTGATGTCCTCCTTGCTCCGTCCGTCATTGGTTATTTTACTGCCTAGGTAGCAGAATTCCTTAACTTCATTGACTTCGTGACCATCTATCCTATTGTTAAGTTTCTCGCTGTTCTCATTTCTACTACTTCTCATTACCTTCGCCTTTCTCCGATTTACTCTCAAACCATACTGTGTACTCACTAGACTGTTCATTCCGTTCAGCGGATCATTTAATTCTTCTTCACTTTCACTCAGGATAGCAATGTCATCAGCGAATCGTATCATTGATATCCTTTCACCTTGTATTTTAATTCCACTCCTGAACCTTTCTTTTATTTCAATCATTGCTTCCTCGATGTACAGATTGAAGAGTAGGGGCGAAAGGGTACAGCCTTGTCTTACACCCTTCTTAATATGAGCACTTCGTTCTTGATCGTCCACTCTTATTATTCCCTCTTGGTTGTTGTACATATTGTATATGACCCGTCTCTCCCTATAGCTTACCCCTACTTTTTTCAGAATCTCGAACAGCTTGCACCATTTTATATTGTCGAACGCTTTTTCCAGGTCGACAAATCCTATGAAAGTGTCTTGATTTTTCTTTATCCCTGCTTCCATTATTAGCCGTAACGTCAGAATTGCCTCTCTCGTCCCTTTACTTTTCCTAAAGCCAAACTGATCGTCACCTAGCGCATTCTCAATTTTCTTTTCCATTCTTCTGTATATTATTCTTGTAAGCAGCTTCGATGCATGAGCTGTTAAGCTGATTGTGCGATAATTCTCGCACTTGTCAGCTCTTGCCGTCTTCGGAATTGTGTGGATGATGTTTTTCCGAAAGTCAGTTGGTATGTCGCCAGACTCATATATTCTACACACCAACGTGAATAGTCGTTTTGTTGCCACTTCCCCCAATGATTTTAGAAATTCTGATGGAATGTTATCTATCCCTTCTGTCCTCCAAAGCTCTTTTAAATTCCGATTCTAATACTAGATCCCCTATCTCTTCTAAATCGACTCCTCTTTCTTCTTCTATCACATCTGACAAATCTTCACCCTCATAGAGGCTTTCAATTTATTCTTTCCACCTGTCTGCTCTCTCCTCTGCATTTAACAGTGGATTTCCCGTTGCACTCTTAATGTTACCACCGTTGCTTTTAATGTCACCAAAGGTTGTTTTGACTTTCCTGTATGCTGAGTCTCTCCTTCCGACAATCATATCTTTTTCGATGTCTTCACATTTTTCCTGCAGCCATTTCGTCTTAGCTTCCCTGCACTTCCTATTTATTTCATTCCTCAGCGACTTGTATTTCTGTATTCCTGATTTTCCCGGAACATGTTTGTACTTCCTCCTTTCATCAATCGACTGAAGTATTTCTTCTGTTAGCCATGGTTTCTTAGCGCTACCTTCTTTGTACCTATGTTTTCTTTCCCAAATTCCGTGATGGCCCTTTTTAGAGATGTCCATTCCTCTTCAACTGTACTGCCTACTGCGCTATTCCTTATTGCTGCATCTATAGCGTTAGAGAACTTCAAACGTATCTCGTCATTCCTTAGTACTTCCGTATCCCACTTCTTTGCGTGTTGATTCTTCCTGTCTTGAACTTCAGCCTACTCTTCATCACTACTATATTGTGATCTGAGTCTATATCTGCTCCTGGGTACGCCTTACAATCCAGTATCTGATTTCGGAATCTCTGTCTGACCGTGATGTAATCTAATTGAAATCTTCCCGTATCTCCCGGCCTTTTCCAAGTATACCTCCTCCTCTTGTGATTCTTGAACAGGGTATTCGCTATTACTAGCTGAAACTTGTTACAGAACTCAATTAGTCTTTTTCCTCTTTCATTCCTTGTCCCAAGCCCATATTCTCCTGGAACCTTTTCTTCTACTCCTTCCCCTACAACTGCATTCCAGTCGCCCATGACTATTAGATTTTCGTCCCCCTTTACATACTGCATTACCCTTTCAATATCCTCATACACTTTCTCTGTCTGTTCATCTTCAGCTTGCGACGTCGGCATGTATACCTGAACTATCGTTGTCGGTGTTGGTCTGCTGTCGATTCTGATTAGAACAACCCGGTCACTGAACTGTTCACAGTAACACACCCTCTGCCCTACCTTCCTATTCATAACGAATCCTACACCTGTTATACCATTTTCTACTGCTGTTGGTATTACCTGATACTCATCTGACCAGAAATCCTTGTCTTCCTCCAACTTCACTTCACTGATCCCTACTATATCTAGATTGAGCCTTTGCATTTCCCTTTTCAGATTTTCTAGTTTCCCTACCACGTTCAAGCTTCTGACATTCCACGCCCCGACTCATAGAACGTTATCCTTTCGTTGATTATTCAATCTTTTTCTCATGGTAACCTCCCCCTTGGCAGTCCCCTCCCGGAGATCCGAATGGGGGACTATTCCGGAATCTTTTGCCAATGGAGAGATCATCATAACACTTTTTCAATTACAGGCCACATGTCCTGTCGATACACGTTACGTGGATACACGTTACAGTCTTAGCTGTGCAAATGCTACGAATCACGCTAACTCACAGAGCATTTAAATTAGATATGCAGTGTTTAGAGTCGATTTGTTTAGAAATTAAACACGCATATCATATATTTTTTAAATATCATATGTTATTCAAGAGTATGCACTTTTTGAGTCTGGTGAATCTGAACAGTGGTAGTTGGAGACCCATGCTGGGGGTAAAGGGTATAAATTCCGGGACTCGAATGTGGTGAAGGACTATAGTAAGATAGGCGTTTGTCTGAGGTACTGTGGCGGTTTAGGTGGCAGCTTAGCCACGTTGATAAAGTATTTCTCGTGAGGATTTCTAAATTCAGACCATGAACTTTTGGAGGGACCTGGTGTTTGGTGTGTGAGGAGCAGTTCGCAATACTTTAACTTTTGAAGGGGCGTAGCCCTAGGATCGATGCTGGGCTCCATATGCTAAAAGCAATTGGGACTTATATTAGTCGTTGCTTCAGTGTCTTTGATGGGGCTTGATAGAATTTAACTTTTGTCACTCGGTTAACCCCGACTGGTCGTATGATTCGTTACACTATGCACATATGCCTGAGGGTGATAGATAATTAAGTGAAGTTTAATTCAGATGTGTGTCCACTACTGTAATCTAAAATCAACCTCACATCAGACTTATTTAGGAATATTTTCAGGTGTTTTCGATTAACAATATTTTCAAGAAAAGAATGAGAGGCTACACGGAAACCCATTTGACACAGATGAGCCATAAGCATTAAATACTTATCCGTGTTCTGCGTCCCACTGCCGTTAATAAAACAAACTCTATTTTATTTGAGAACGCCAGATAGGAGCAAAAGCGTTGCAGGTGTAGATGCAGAAGTTGTCGCTTTGCTACATATTTATGTCATGGGGACTCATATACTGGACAAATAAAAACCATGTAGCTCTCAGAATAATCATTGTAAAAGGAAAAATATTTTACTTTTATTTGTTTATTAACTGACAAACCCCGTATTGCCGTAGTATTCACTGTGCCAATTTTCTGTTGGAAGCTAAACTAAAAAATAACTGTGTTCGTAGAGTAAAACCGTAAAATTTCATTTCCATATATTCGTGAAAACGTGCTTGAAATTATGAAACAGTTTCTGTACGCTGGGCGCACCCGCATTGCAATCGTATTGGCGATTTTTTTAAACGTTTCTATGGACGGCTTCTTCATAGCCCTTAGATGGCCATTGTTTTTGCCTACAGCAGTTTGCGCTTCATAGTTGAAAGCTATCAAAAGCGCTGCTAGGTGTCAGGGATTTCCTAAAGTTGACTCGCCTGTTGGTGTGTCTTAGTAATTAAGAAGAAATGTTTTACGCCTTCGTGCATGATGTGGCATTTTTTCATGCATCTCAGCATTTATTACGTCATATCTCTTGAACCACGCGTAGTACAATGATGCAATGTTGTATGTACATTCAGAGGCATACTGTCTGCAAAATGTGTTGCTAATAGAGTTAGTGGCAAATAAGCAACAAATTTAAACGTCATGCACAATGAGGCAGTTTTCCACGCAGCTCTGTGTTTATGACGTCATATCTGCTGAACTGCGTTAGGTAGGTGGCTCTTAACCCCACAGCAATTGGTGTCTGACAATAAGGGATCTGTTTAAAAGTTTGGTTGAAATCATTCCAGTGGTTTAGGAGGAGGTGCGGATTATACATACACGCACGCATACATCGATTTCTATAATGGTTTATGGTGGTAAATTACTATGGGATCAAACCGCTAAGGTCATTGATCCCTAGGCTTACACACTACTTAATATAACTTAAACTAAGTTACGCTAAGGGCAACACGCACACACCAATGCCCGAGGGAGGACTCGAACCTCCGACGGGGGCAGCCGCGCGAACCGTGGCAAGGCGCCCTAACTCAATTTCTATAATATGTACGGGTTTAACCAGGTAAGATTAAGGCCTCTAAGCCCTGTCTTTCATCGAATTTGACAGGTTCAGTATTTTTCACATTTTAGTTGCCTAAGAAATAACAATATTTTCAATATGACCAATGTTAGTAAGATAGAATTAATAATGATTTGAGTAAGACAATGTGAATGGATAATACTGACTAAGAACTAATAAACTTAATACTAGCAGTACTGTTAATACTACTACTACTACTACTACTACTACTACTACTACTACTACTTCTGCTACTACAGCTGGTGCTGCTGCTATTAATTCGGTGTTAGTGGTGTTAGTGGCAGATACAAAATGTAGTGATATTTTCTGACAGAACGAGTTCTGATGGAGAGAAATTTTGGTAGACAGCACCATCTAAGGGTGTTGGGAAATGGAGAAGATCTGGTTGGAAAGAAGGAAGTAATTGGGTAACGAGCTGGTGCAGGGACAAAGGTAGACGTAATTATTACTTCATTAGGTTTGTCAGTAACTGGCTTCCGCAGCTGGAGATGTTAGTCCCTTATCTGATATAATGAGGGAGGTCATTCCAGAGTCTGGCTCCTGACAATGAAAAGAATTTGTGGAACCGGCTGAGCGATGGAGTGGGACAGGGACAATATGGCTCTGATCGGAACGGATGTTTCTGCCATCTTGTTAAGGCACAAGGGTTAAGGTCGAAGAGATATATGAGGGATGGTGTACGTTAATAAGGCGGTAGAGAAGACGAAGTGTACGGTCACCTCTGTAAGTGTAAGATGGCGAAATATGACCAAAAAGTAGAACGTCACAAACATATCGAACGTAGGCGTTCATCACCAGTTCCAGGCATCATGAACTATCTTGAGCAAGACCCTGCACGATGATATCGTTGCAATCAACCATTAGACGTATACATGATGCTTGTATAAATTTATTCTGAGATGGAAACTAGAGAGTTTTTTATACTTTTGTAGGGCACGGAGAAATGCTGATGCCTTCTTGCACATTACAGCTATGCGCTCAGCCCAATTTACCTTCTCATTATTAGTACTCCTAAGTTCTTTGCTGAGGGAGAGAAATTGATATTTGTGTCTCATTTAGGATTAAAGACATGAGGGATGTCTGGTATTTCCGGCAGAGGAGCCTAGAATGAGAAACTAGGACCGCTTGGGTTTTGGATGGGTTGAGCTTTAACCCTACATTCTGTACCTATTTTGATAGAGCACCCTTATCATTACTGAAATGCTCGATAGCTGACTTCAACTTTATTGATTTTGCATTTAGATATTACTGGAGGTCATCAGCCCTGTGGGACGCGTGATACCATCTGCCTCCATTGTGACGTTATGATGTTGGACATGAGGTACTGATGGAGAAACCAGTGCACTGAACTTGACGAGAAATGTTGCCTTCTAAACTGAAGAGCTTGCACAGGATATAGAAGCGTGGATACTCGCATCAAACCAGTCTACTGACTGAAGACCACAATAACAACAGCAACAAGTTTAAATTGTTTACTTGCCACCACAAACGGTCGTCGAGCCACAACGCTAAAACAGTGAATTTTTTGAAAGGTTACATAACTACACTCCTGGAAATGGAAAAAAGAACACATTGACACCGGTGTGTCAGACCCACCATACTTGCTCCGGACACTGCGAGAGGGCTGTACAAGCAATGATCACACGCACGGCACAGCGGACACACCAGGAACCGCGGTGTTGGCCGTCGAATGGCGCTAGCTGCGCAGCATTTGTGCACCGCCGCCGTCAGTGTCAGCCAGTTTGCCGTGGCATACGGAGCTCCATCGCAGTCTTTAACACTGGTAGCATGCCGCGACAGCGTGGACGTGAACCGTATGTGCAGTTGACGGACTTTGAGCGAGGGCGTATAGTGGGCATGCGGGAGGCCGGGTGGACGTACCGCCGAATTGCTCAACACGTGGGGCGTGAGGTCTCCACAGTACATCGATGTTGTCGCCAGTGGTCGGCGGAAGGTGCACGTGCCCGTCGACCTGGGACTGGACCGCAGCGACGCACGGATGCACGCCAAGACCGTAGCATCCTACGCAGTGTCGTAGGGGACCGCACCGCCACTTCCCAGCAAATTAGGGACACTGTTGCTCCTGGGGTATCGGCGAGGACCATTCGCAACCGTCTCCATGAAGCTGGGCTACGGTCCCGCACACCGTTAGGCCGTCTTCCGCTCACGCCCCAACATCGTGCAGCCCGCCTCCAGTGGTGTCGCGACAGGCGTGAATGGAGGGACGAATGGAGACGTGTCGTCTTCAGCGATGAGAGTCGCTTCTGCCTTGGTGCCAATGATGGTCGTATGCGTGTTTGGCGCCGTGCAGGTGAGCGCCACAATCAGGACTGCATACGACCGAGGCACACAGGGCCAACACCCGGCATCATGGTGTGGGGAGCGATCTCCTACACTGGCCGTACACCACTGGTGATCGTCGAGGGGACACTGAATAGTGCACGGTACATCCAAACCGTCATCGAACCCATCGTTCTACCATTCCTAGACCGGCAAGGGAACTTGCTGTTCCAACAGGACAATGCACGTCCGCATGTATCCCGTGCCACCCAACGTGCTCTAGAAGGTGTAAGTCAACTACCCTGGCCAGCAAGATCTCCGGATCTGTCCCCCATTGAGCATGTTTGGGACTGGATGAAGCGCGGTCTCACGCGGTCTGCACGTCCAGCACGAACGCTGGTCCAACTGAGGCGCCAGGTGGAAATGGCATGGCAAGCCGTTCCACAGGACTACATCCAGCATCTCTACGATCGTCTCCATGGGAGAATAGCAGCCTGCATTGCTGCGAAAGGTGGATATACACTGTACTAGTGCCGACATTGTGCATGCTCTGTTGCCTGTGTCTATGTGCCTGTGGTTCTGTCAGTGTGATCATGTGATGTATCTGACCCCAGGAATGTGTCAATAAAGTTTCCCCTTCCTGGGACAATGAATTCACGGTGTTCTTATTTGAATTTCCAGGAGTGTAGTTCCAGCGCACAGAGTCGTCATTTTCAAAACTGAAACTGGGTATGTAACACTTTAAAAATTTCGTTGTTTTAGTGATGTGGCTTGACGACCGTTTGCGGTGTCAAATAAAGATTTTAAATTTCATTCAGTCGCACTCCTTGATGACAGTTATGTCGAAATACAAAAGCAACAAGTTCGCCAACTAAAAAAAAAGCGAATTAAGGATAATGGAATGTATTCGAATCAAATTAGATGAGGCTGAGGGAATTAGGGTAGAAAACGAGACACTTAGAGCAGGTGATGAGTTTTGCTATTTGTGCAGCAAAATAACTGATGGTCGAAGCAGAGAGTATATGAAATGTAGACTGCCAATGGCAAGAAAGGCCATGTAGCCATGTATGGAAGTGAAACATGGACCATAAACAGTTTAGACAAAAAGAGAATAGAAACTTTTGAAATTTGGTGCTACAGAAGAATACTGAAGATTGGATGAGTACATCATGTAGCTAATGAGGAGGTACTGAATACAATTTGGGAGACAATAAATTTGTGGCACAACATGACTACACGAAGGGATTACTTGACAGCACACTTTCTGAGACATCAATGGATTACCAGTTTACTGTTGGGGGGAAGTGCGGTGAGGGGGGGGGGGGTTAAAAATCGTAGAGGGAGGCTAATAGATGAATACAGCAACCAGAGTTAGAGGAATGTAGGTTTTAATAATTATTTACAGATGAAGAGGCTTGCACAGTACAGAGTAGTCTTCCTACTGAAGACCACAACAACAACAACAACAACAATAATAACAACAACAAGGCGTTCTGCAAGTAAAATGTCGAAATTGACAGTTCCAGAGGCTTTTCTGAAGTCTAAGAAGAGGATAGTAGCCTCTTTTCTATTCACAGCAAGTTTCAGGTCATCTGTTATTTCTATTAAAACAAATGTCGTGCTGTGTTGTTTGTGAATCCTGATCTATTCGTCTAGTACTAGGGCTACTTGTTTCAGCCTCCGATTGGTTGTGAAATTACACCCACAGTGAAAAATCAGTGAAACTTTGCATAGATATGCCGTGCAGTGTCTCTAGTATGCCTGTATATAGCGTCACATTGCACTTATTAATTCTGAGCGCACAGTGAGGACGTATAGATGCCAAAAAAATAGCGTCCCCTGCCATGTTTGAGGTGACTGGTGAGATATTTCACCTGATTTCATGCAGCCCACATAGCGTGACTGTCATGCATTTCCTTCTTCATGACATTTCTCAGCCATACACTGCAGGGCAACGAAGACAACCCTGCAGCGTTTTCTATGGGACCTGTCGTTGAACCACCAGACAACACAGACTTGTCGCCCACTGATTTCCATCTCTTCGTGCACATGAACACGACAGAATTTTTGCGTGGACAACGAACTGCAGACCAGCTTGGAGAATTGGGAGAAATCGTAGATGATTGCTTTCGATGAGGATGGTAGGGCCTACTGGAAAGTTAGTACCTTGTTACGACAAACTGTTTAAGTTATACTGACAACTATGTAGAGAAGTATCTGGAAGGTGGAGGTAAATGCTACAAATAAAACCCTTTTTGATTTTCTCTGTGGCTTCAAATTCGCGATGATCGGAAGTTGAAAAAAAAATAAAATAAAAAAAAAGAAGAGAGGAGAGCAAACATATGGCTAATGAGAGGGTGCTGTAGGAACGTTCTCTTCAGCTCTTCAGGTAATGGCTTGACAGGTCCCCATTTCCAGGCCTCAGGGAAAGATAGGCACGCAAGATAGAACATTTTCCCTTCCATTAATGATGAATTCAGTTCGTCGTCAGTTATACATTTAATGAATAATGAGTGGTTGATTAATAATCGACCAGTGGTTTTCTGCTGAGAGAGAGTGAGTCATTTAGCAGGACACGCGCAAACAAACAGGCAGCAGGCAGCGATAGCTCAGGGTTTGAGCGCTTCATGAAAAACCCAGCGGCTACGCAGTGCGGTGGCGCTGAAAGATTCAGCAGCCCGCAGCGCCGTCCCATCCCCTGGCGGCCGTTTTGTGCACCACGGTTGCTGCCGCTGCGGCCCGCTTGTCACCGATAGGTTGCAACCGGACATTCCTAGCTGGCCAGTCAGCACACAGGACCATGGCGGCTGTTAGTACACGCTTGTTTACGACACTTATAGGTGGGGTTCCTCATCATATGCGGTCCGAAAGTCGCAATTTACAACTAACACACTCCTTGCTTCTGGTTCTACCGAAGAAGGCATCGGGCTAGTTAGTAGTTGGCCAGAGAAAACGTTTGTAATTGGGGAATACATTATATTTAGGTTTATTGAAACACTGCGGTACGTATTCAAAACTTCTGAGCAAAAGAAAAGATAGTCATTTTATTTGTTTATTATTGCATACGATCTTGATACTAAAGTCCTGGAATTTAATGCGGCTCGTATTTCCACATAGCTATCGAAAGTTACATACAATTGTGGTTAAACATTTTTTTCTTGATTTAAAAGCCATTTAAATGTTTACAATAATTGGTGAAATTAACTCTATGTAAATAAAAATGTAAATGTTTGTTTGTTCAAAATTGTATATCTTTGAGAGTTCTTCACCGATTGCTTTGAAATATTGACACAATGTTACATTCGAATATGCGCGTGTTTTTATGTACCCACTGAAGCGCCATATGATATATGGCGTATATATATAAGAGTAATATACAGGGTGAGTCACCTAATATTGCCGCTGGATATATTTCGTAAACCACATCAAATACTGACGAATCGATTCCACAGACCGAACGGGAGGAGAGGGGCTAGTGTAATTGGTTAATACAAACCATAAAAAAATGCACGGAAGTATGTTTTTTTAACACAAACCTACGTTTTTTTTTAAAAGGAACCCCGTTAGTTTTGTTAGCACATCTGAACATATAAACAAATAAGTAATCAGTGCCATTTGTTACATTGTAAAATGTTAATTACATCCGGAGATATTGTAACCTAAAGTTGACGCTTGAGTACCACTCCTCCGCTGTTCGATCGTGTGTATCGGAAAGCACCGAATTACGTAAGGATCCAAAGGGAACGGTGATGGACCTTAGGTACAGAAGAGACTGGAACAGCACATTACGTCCACATGCTAATACCTTTTTATTGGTCTTTTTCACTGACGCACATGTACATTACCATGACGGGTGAGGTACACGTACACACGTGGTTTCCGTTTTCAATTACGGAGTGGAATAGAGTGTGTCCCGACATGTCAGGCCAATAGATGTTCAATGTGGTGGCCATCATTTGCTGCACACAATAGCAATCTCTGGCGTAATGAATGTCGTACAGGCCGCAGTACATCTGGTGTCATGTCGCCGCAATACGTTGTTTCATATCCTCTGTGGTTGTAGGCACATCACGGTACACATTCTCCTTTAACGTACCCCACAGAAAGAAGTCCAGAGGTGTAAGATCAGGAGAACGGGCTGGCCAATTTATGCGTCCTCCACGTCCTATGAAACGCCCGTCGAACATCCTGTCAAGGGTCAGCCTAGTGTTAACTGCGGAATGTGCAGGCGCACCATCATGCTGATACCACATACGTCGACGCGTTTCCAGTGGGACATTTTCGAGCAACGTTGACAGATCATTCTATAGAAACGCGATGTATGTTGCAGCTGTTTGGGCCCCTGCAATGAAGTGAGGACCAATGAGGTGGTCGCCAATGATTCCGCACCATACATTTACAGTCCACGGTCGCTGTCGCTCTACCTATCTGAGCCAGCGAGGATTGTCCACGGACCAGTAATGCATGTTCCGTAGATTCACTGCCCCGTGGTTTGTGAAACCCGCTTCATCGGTAAACAGGTAGAACTGCAACGCATTCTCTGTTAATGCCCATTTACAGAATTGCACTCGATGATTAAAGTCATTACCATGTAATTGCAGATGCTGCTCGCCGACCGTCGGCCGTATTTGTTACAACACGCAACTGAACGTCGGAGGTTTCAAGCGTCAACTTTAGGTTATAATATCTCCGGATGTAATTAACATTTTACAATGCAACAAACGGCACTGATTACGCATTTGTTTATATGTACAAATGTGCTAACAAAGCTAACGTGGTTCCATTTAAAAAAACGTACGTTTGTGTTAAAAAACATACTTCCGTGCACTTTTGTATGGTTTGTATTAAACAATTACACTAGCCCCTCTCCTCAGGTTCGGTCTGTGGAATCGGTTCGTCAGTATTTGATGTGGTTTACGAAATATATCCAGCGGTAACGTTAGGTGACTCAACCTGTATACTATACAAAGGGTGAGTCACGTAAGACGTAACAGTCATTTTATTTCCTGCACGATTACACATATCGAAACGTGGTTTTCGGCAAATGTTAGAGCGTCAAGGGGCACGTTTGGCTTTGTTTGGTTAATGTTTTTAGCGCTGGTATCAACGGAGATATTGAAGCAAGTAAGGTTTCTTAACTGGAACCGTATACTTTCATAACTGCATTCGATAGCTCTTGAGAAGACAGTTACCGTGATGTAGCGTTTCTTAATGTTGACATTGAAAGCTGTCATAAAAAAATTCGAGAAATATCCTAGGATGTGAGAGCACGGTGGCCGGAAACGGCATTTGCGGTGCAAACACCGCCAAGCAGTCGTCTCGGACCAGGTTGCGTGGTTATTACTGTATTAAATACATAAATTCTAGAAAGAAGATTTGGCCTATCTTTTCCTATACGTTGCTGTGTGCTTCTTATAGGTAAAATACATGCTGTTGGACAACTGCCTCTACCTACACTACTCTAAATTACACCACAAGGAATACTTTGGTTGAACAAAACATTTTATTAAAAATACTTTGCTGACCACCTGTACACCGGAAAATAAATAGTCTTAACGTAACGTCGTTTCATGCTGAACGCAAGCGCGTAATGACAGTACTACCAACCACGTGCAGCACAGACTGTCGACTTATGTGATACTGGATTGCAATTTCGTACACACGGAAATGAAACAAGCTATTTACTAACAATGATTTGATAACCGACCAAATCACATTACATAAATTTTGTCTTCCAAAAAAATTACTTTATTCTGTTTTTAGGCGTGTGTTTAAACCGTTCAACCGATTGAAAATGTGCCTTTCAACGCACATTTGCAATCGCCGTTCGAAAGAATGACGAATAGGTGTTATTTCATCAGTTGAAATGGAAGAACATGCACTGGCGATTCGATGACACATATTGTTTGGTGTAGATGGGGCCCCGTCATTGACTGCATCTTCGAGAGCTTCTCAAAGAAATAAATCAAGAGGAGTCGAATCGGGGGACCTAGCAGGCCATTGAACAACAGAATTTCGTCCTGTCCAGCGTTTAGGGAAGTTCTCATTCAGTATTTGCTTTGCAACACGGGACGAGTGAGTTGGGCAACCGTGGTGTTGCAGCCACATACAGTTTCGAATATCCAGTGACACCTCTTCCAGAAGAACCGGCAGAATGTTGGTCAGAAACAGTGCGTACGAATGTCCATTTAGAATGCCTGAGATGAAATAAGGTCTTACAACCTGCACTATACGTTTAGGCTCGACGGTCGTTGATGTTGCATCTGACAAAGCCAGTAGTGCATGTTATACAAAGGAAACGTTGCTTTATCGGTAAAGAGCACACGTTGGAAAAACGTAGGGACGTCTCTCAGTTGCTGAAGAGCAAACCGACAAAATTCTGTACTATGTTCGAAACCACGGTCGTCGAGTGCCTCATGTAGTGACAGATGATAGGGATGGAAATTCTATCGATTCGGGATGCGAATGACATTCGGTTGGCTGATTCCACATTCCTTGGTGATATATGTCGTGTCACTGTGTGGATTCGTTAGTGTTGTAGCCAGACCAGTTTCTTCGTGTTCTCTGTCTGTTGAAGTCTTCTTTTCTGTCCTGTTTTTGACGTTCAAGCAGCCTGTCCGCGCTAGCGTTTTAATTATTCGTGCAGCTGCCTGGTGTGTCGGACATTGTCCATATGGACAGATAGCCCTATACTGTTTTACTGTTTTTACGGCATTTCTTTTACATTCATATCACTTCTCTTCATTGGTGTTCATGCCTGCACGCAACGAATGTTGAAGCAGAAACGAGCGGCCTGCAGTGCACACAAGTAAACAGGCAAATGTGTTGACATTCTGACACAGCGCAGCAAGAGAGCTCTGCTTGTCGGTATTTGTACCGTAAATGCCGTTTTCGGCCACAGTGCTCTCTCTCAAAAAAAAAAAAAAAAAAAAAAAAGTTCAAATGGCTCTAAGCACTATGGGACTTGACATCTGAGGTCGGCAGTCCCCTAGACTTAGAACTGCTTAAACCTAAGTAACCTAAGGATATCATACACATCCATGCCCGAGGCAGGTTTCGAACCTGCGACCGTAACAGCAGCGCGATTCCGGACTGAGCAGCCTATAACCGCTCGGCCACAGCGGCCGGCCGTGCTCTCATATCCTAGGATATTTCTCGAATTTTTTTACTACCGGTTTCAACGTCAACCTTAACAAACGCTGTCTCACTGTAATTGTCTTCTTAAGAGCTATCGAATGCTGTTATAAAAAGTATATTTCTACTGAAGAACACGTACTTGCTTCAGTATCTCCGTTGATACCAGCACTAAAAACATTAACAAAACAAAAACATGCGAACCTCTCGGTACTCTAACATTTCCGGAAACCGATATGTGTAACGGTTCACGAAATAAAATGAGTGTTACCTCTTACGTGACTCACCCTTTACCTATGTATATTCAATATGGCGCTCCCATAGGTATATAAAAATATGCGTGTATTCGAATGCAACGTTATGTCAACATTTTAAAGAAATCGGAGGTTTAAGATTTTGAACCAACGAACATTTACATCAATATAAATAAAAATGAAAACGTAAATCTCTGAAAGTTCTTGATCGATTGCTTCGGAAGTCGGACACAACGCTGCATTCCAATGTGAGTGTGTTTTTGGCATGCCTGTTTTATTATATATGACATATAAAAAATATGTAATGTGTAAAGGGGAAATATTATTACTAAAAATCTCGAAAAGTTTTTTGCTGATTTACTACACATATTTACGCAATACTCTTATGAACATTCGGAGAGACGTAGGCCATATATTTTCATACATGTACTAATTACTATGTAGATATACATGTAATATGCAAAGGGAAGACATTCTAAGCAAAAATCTCAAAAAGTACTCGCACAGTTTACTTCAAATTTGTACACGTTGCTTTAATAAACTTTTGGACTTATACAGGTTGTATATTTTTATAAATGTTTATAAATGTATATAGAAAATATATGATAGTGAATCATTATCAGCAAACAGGAAATTTATGGGTTATCGGCTTATAATTGGAGTAACACCTCAGAATCTGAATTTGCAGTAACTACATACAAGGCTCATTTTTATAGAGGGGGGGGGGGGGAAATGAGATGCACTGAATGGAGGGAGGGAATGGGCATAGAAAGGAGAAGGGAGGAGATGGACAGAGGGGATAAGAAGAGGTGGTGAGGGAGGAGGAGGAGAAGGTGGACATCGAAAGGGGGAGGAGGCGATGGAAAGAGAGTGGGAGAGAAAGGGGACAGCAGCAGATAGAAAGAGAGGCGTGATGAGAAGATGGAGAGAGAGGGGGAGGGAGAAGGAGGAGGAGGAGGAGGAGAAAGGAAAAGAGAGGAGCAATGGGAGGAAATGGACAAAGAGAGGGGAAGGGGGAAGGAAGAGATGGGCAGAGATAGGAGTGAGGGGAATATGAGGGCATAAATCCAATACCTATGCATATTAGAAACGTGTGATTCCTCTTTTCTTTCTTTTCCGTTTAGCCAAATTGAGCGACACCAACAAGTGGGCGGGCACAGCTAGTATGAGATAAAATAGAAAGAAAATCATCCGAAACCTATAAACTATGGTACAACATCTACATTTCTGTTGTAGCAGATCGGTTACTGGCCATTCCTGATCTTAACGACTGGTAAAGCTGTTGAGGAGTTCTACATCTGTGACCCATGCTAACATTTCTTTCTTCAATGCAAGTGTGTCCCCGTGTATGGTGACAACAAGGTAAATCTCTAGAACCAGAGTTGCAATCCTGAACTCACTGTAAGTTAGCCACAGGTGAGTTGCAGCCGTCATCCCGAATCCCAGTGATGTTATCGAATGGGACCCAAGGGATCCTCATCCCAACCCTCTCCTCCTACCCTTCGTAGGTTGGGAGACCCACATATGTTACATACAGATTCGCATACATTCTGCTGATTCTGCCTAAACTACCACAAAGTCTTCCACTCTCCTCTGCTTCTATACAGGAGTTCATTCCAACATTGGGGAACCCTCACAGTATTCACTTCAGGACAAGGTTTTTTCTTAAAGTGCTTTCACTTTCTAAATATTTTGTAACTTCCCTTCGAGATCCCTAATTTGCTACTTCGTTTCAGCACAGTCTATGTAATCGAACTTCCTGCAGTTGCTGCCTTACCAGAGCCAGTACGAAACTCCAGAAAACAAGGCTTCAGGCTACACTATACTCTGCGTAATATGCAAGTCGCTGTCCGCTCCTGTAAGATGGACACACAGTCCACAAATGTGTTCCACTCTGAAGTATCGCTATGCAGGTCTACAGAATCTCCATCGTTGATGATAAAGCAGTTCGTGATCATGATTCAATGCTACAAGACGAGGACATTGCTGTGAAACGCTCAGCCGTGAACATCGGCAGGCAGGTGCTGCCCTCTGCTCCATTGGAGGGCGGCGAAGCTCCGTCTGGAACGCCACCAGTAATCAGTCTATTGTCTGCGCTCGCAGCCAAACAAAGGCGAAGGTCCGGAAGTCATTAGCGCCGCAGTGGCTTTTTGTCCAGGCTCTCCAAATCACAGCAAAGCAGCAAAACCCTGGATCAGAGTGTTCCCATCCCCCCCCCCCATCAAATATATTCCTTCCGAATTTTTCATTAAAAGAATTCCTTAAAGATGCAAATCTTGAATCTCCCTCTGTTGACCTCCTAACTTCTGAGTCTACATAAAAAGTCTACATGTGACAAAGTAAAATGTGTTGCAGTGTCATTACTCCACTGTTATCCAAACTCGACCATTGTTCTGTTACATCTAAAAACGTGAAAACAAGTTGATGAACATTCACTCTCCATAATTTTATTACCTGCACTTACACGCCTCTCACCGGTGTCTTCAGGTTTGATTTATAGAGGTATAGGTCTTCTTTGGTATTTCTAAAGCAGTACATAAGGGGTTTTGGGGTATGATTAAAAAAAGTGGAAGATCTTTTTGGTCAACCTATTCCTGTCCATTCGTTTAAGCCGGTTGCGTCTTTCATTTCCCTCCTGTTTTGCTATAGAGTTCGTGTTCGGATATTTTTGGTGAATTCAAGTCAAGTTATTATATCTCGTGATGAACCTCAGTAATTCTGAGGCCTTTCTTCCCCAGATCTTCGAGGAGGCCTCTACTTACATTTAAACATAGGGTTTCGCCTGCATACGTAACTACTGGTGTCATAACCTTTCTATAGTGAGGTACGTTAGTGTTGTGTAAAAGACAGTTTTGGTTGTAGATAGTGCGCAAAGATTGGTGAGATATTTCAGGTTTACGTATTCATTCCTTAAGTGCTTCCTGTCCAGTGCGCTTTCCGCAATGATCTCACATAGATAATAAAAATTCTTCTATTCTACTGATTTTTCCATTTTTCGTTCGGAATTTTGCGGACGCATCTTGGTTATTAGTCATTGCTTCTGTCTTTTTCAGATCATATCTGCAGGCTCATTTGTTCGGCAATTTCCTTTAACAGTTGAATTTCAATCCTAACAGTTTCTATGTCATCTTACAGTATGTCAATGCCGTCAGCAAAAGCTGGATAGTCTATCGTGATTTCCTTCGATTTAATTCTACTTCTGATCAGGCTGTAGTTGCTTTCCATCATCTCGTTCGCCAGGTCTTCATGATTTTTTTTCTTCAAGAACAAAGTAGATAAGCGTTGGTGACAGCCCTGTCTGACTCCTGGTTTCGCCGGCCAGAGTGGCCGAGCGGTTCTAGCCGCAACAGTCTGGAACCGCGTGACCGCTACGGTCACAGGTTCGAATTCTGCCTGGGGCATGGATGTGTGTGATGTCCTTAGGTTAATTAGGTTTAACTAGCTCTAAGTTCTAGGTGACTCGTGACCTCAGAAGTTAAGTCTCATAGTGCTCAGAGCCATTTTGTTTACTCCTGTTTTGATCCCAAAGCAACCTAGAAGACATCCTAGGAATTGTTTGTTGAATTTAGCATCCATCAGGGTGGAGCTAATTAATATGCGAACATATTTTCATGTATTTAAATATCTCTTTCTGAGATGTCACTATTTTTTATCTTTTATATTACACATTTGATCACATTTTTATGTGAATAGTTGCCTTGTTTGAAACGTACATTATTTCTGCTTGTAAAATGAATTTTATTATAATCATAATTTTTGAAAATCGCTCTATACGATAAACCTCTACGGTGACCTATATGCATTGTTCATTAACTTTTAACAGTGAAGCTGAGCTACACCTCTAGTTTCGTTTATTCTCGTTCGATTGTATTGTTTCGTACCACACATCTCTGGTCTGATATTTTTGGAGTTGTTAACGATTTATCTGATACTCAGTTCTAACTGTGCCTTCACAACTAGCACATTACCACTGTACTTCCTCTTCTTTGCGTTTTACTTGTTGGATACTCCCTGTTGTGAGCATACTGCATTGTCTTTAATAAGGTATAAACAACTTACAATAACTTTCTCAGTTAAAAAAATTAATAAGAGGTTTGTCACTTTCATGTTGTGATGAGACACAAGGCTGTGTGAATAACAGTGACATATTAAAGATTAGCATGACACGTAGCTCATAGAAGACGTTTTTTAAGTATTAGTTTATACAATACCGCATTTAAATTGAATGTAGTCTATTCACTTCCGTTTGCTCTACACTCTTATTTTCTGTACACAGATACCGAGAATATGATTGGCAAACGAAGCCGGTTGTAACAATGAATTAAATATTGACTGCACCCTGTAATGCATTTCCTAAAATTAGAGAAATTGAATAAATAGCAGTACATGTGCTACAGAATAGAGTTACGATCAATGAAGTCTGCCACGACGAACATCCTCTTTTTAAATCTTTGCTACACCGAACAATTATTATTTTATTCTAGGTGGGCTCGATAGCCTCAGTAAATAGGAAAAATGACATGATTGCACCAGGCTGTGTGTTAAATTAATGTATTCGGAAATAAACTGCGTAATTTGAAAGACAGCGTGGTGGAACCTTAACATTTTGCAACCCGCACTACTAGCTTGCAAATACTCGTATTAGGGTCCATTTCATGTTAGATCTTCCATAGCTCTGTCGTTAGTAAATAAATGACATCATAAATGCACTTTTAATTGTTGTAGGTGACTCTGTCTGAAAATGAGCATGGTGCCTGAAACATATGGTTTCAAGGGGGCACACTGCACACGTGTCTTCAAAAAGGCTGACTGAAATGATCTACAAAACTACCATTCAACAGCGCTGCTGTAGAATCTTAGAACACATTGTGGGCTGAAACATAGTCATACGTCTCGAGAACATGTATGGGTTTAGGAAACATCGGTCAATCTTTTCTCAAACGGCTTCCTGAAAGTCAGGCATGAAGCCAATGAGGTGAAAGCAGTACTAGTTGACTTCCGAAAAGCATTTGATTCAGTTTTTCTTCTTTATGATCAGCAGCGTAATATGTTTCTGATAGCGACATGATTATAAGAATAGATGCACCAAAATATCTGCTTGTAATAACCTATCTTTATTTACAACAGACTGTTTCGACATTTATCGCCATTGTCAAGTACCTGCGAACACAATTTTGGTGAGAACGTGTACAAATGTGAATGTCATTTATATTAAATACTGTACTCATGTCTCAACTGACGTGACAACCATATTACGTCATTAGTGATCTGAACTGTCACTGTTTTAATAGGACGGTAAATGCTGTAATATATTAAAATTATAACATTACTTACGGTGTGACTAGTGTGATAGTTCCACTCTTACGACACTGTATGTTTACAACGATTATGCAGTTGAACAGCGATATTATTTTGCTGACTAAGATTTGATACGATTGCCTTTGGTTGTTGCATATGTTAGTTCAGATTTGTTCATTTTCGTGTTCTAAATCTTCAATAACGTTTTTGAGGTAGTACTTGTGTCGAAGTTCTGTCTGCTCGTTTAATATTTTTTGTCGGTATTTTCTCGTGTGTATATAGATTTTCAGTTCTTTAAGAATGTTCATTGCAAAACCTTTTGGTATTCTGTGCAGAATTTGGAGTGTATTTTCGTTCGTATTAGCAGTGTGGTTTTGATGTTTCAAGTGCAGAAGGAAGCTCAACTGATTATTTTCGCTCTCTATATTGTGTTCCTAATATCTCAGTTTAAAATTTCTTCCTGTTTGGCCAATGTTTGTACAGAAATCAGATGGCAGTTATAAGAGTCGAGGGGCATGAAAGGGAAGCAGTGGTTGGGAAAGGAGTGAGACAGGGTTGTAGCCTCTCCCCGATGTTATTCAATCTGTATATTGAGCAAGCAGTAAAGGAAACAAAAGAAAAATTCGGAGTAGGTATTAAAATTCATGGAGAAGAAGTAAAAACTTTGAGGTTCGCCGATGACATTGTAATTCTGTCAGAGACAGCAAAGGACTTGGAAGAGCAGTTGAACGGAATGGACAGTGTCTTGAAAGGAGGATATAAGATGAACATCAACAAAAGCAAAACGAGGATAATGGAATGTAGTCAAATTAAATCGGGCGATGCTGAGGGAATTAGATTAGTAAACGAGACACTTAAAGTAGTAAAGGAGTTTTGCTATTTAGGGAGTAAAATAACTGATGAGGGTCGAATTAGAGAGGATATTAAATGTAGACTGGCAATGGCAAGGAAATCGTTTCTGTAGAAGAGAAATTTGTTAACATCGAGTATAGATTTAAGTGTCAGGAAGTCGTTTCTGAAAATATTTGTATGGAGTGAAGCCATGTATGGAAGTGAAACATGGACGATAACTGGTTTGGACAAGAAGATAATAGAAGCTCTCGAAATGTGGTGCTACAGAAGAATGCTGAAGATAAGGTGGGTAGATCACGTAACTAATGAGGAGGTATTGAATAGGATTGGGGAGAAGAGACGTTTGTGGCACAACTTGACTAGAAGAAGGGATCGGTTGGTAGGACATGTTTTGAGGCATCAAGGGATCACACATTTAGCATTGGAGGGCAGCATGGAGGGTAAAAATCGTAGAGGGAGACCAAGAGATGAATACACTAAGCAGATTCAGAAGGATGTAGGTTGCAGTAGGTACTGGGAGATGAAGAAGCTTGCACAGGATAGAGTAGCATGGAGAGCTGCATCAAACCAGTCTCAGGACTGAAGACCACAACAACAACAACATTGGCCAATGTGAAAGTATTACAGCTGCTACATGTAATTTTATATATGTCTGGGTTATCATATATCGACGTTCTAGTGGTGGCGGAATGTAATATTTTTGATAGGTTGTTTTTAGTTCTAAAGGCTAGTTGAATATTTGCGACTTTAAAAAGGGCATTAATTTTGTTGGAGACTCTACAAAGGAAGTCTCCAGGTACGTATCTTATTTTCTGTGTGGGTAATCTTTCTCGAGATAGGCATATCTCGCTATGTATCGTGTTCTACTTTGGTGTTTTATACTTACAGTCTAATTTTGTGAATATATTGAGATCAAAGTCGTTTGTATAAGCTATATAACGAAGTGTATTACGTTCTTTTTGAATTGCTGGTTTTTGCTAATGGAAGCTTATTTAATCATAATCACTGAATGGAAAAATGGCATTTATAATGTTGTCAAAAGTATTACTCTTTCCATAGATATCAAATGTGTGATGATTATTATTTTTCCAAATGTGAGGTCTACATAGTTAATGGTACTGTCTTTCTCAGTTTCCACAGTGAAATTAATTTTAGGGTGTAGTTGGTCGGTTGAGCTTTTGGTGAATATTTTCGATATCTGCATAGATGTCGTCTACCAACAAGAGGGTATCTACTACATACCTAAAATAGTATACCATTTGGTTGACAGTAGGCCAATCTGAGTTAAAGAACTTGTCTTCCAGAGAATTTAGGAATATATCGGCTAATGTGCTTGCTACACTGTTACTCATGGCTACTCCATCTGCTTCAGTATAAACATAGCTCCAATACTACCGAAAAGTTCTGAAAAGCACTTGATAGCCACTGCTAAAATTACAATTGATGTGGCGAATATCTCATACAGAAAACGGAATGAAGTTACAGTTAACGCAACAAACATTATAGACAAGGCACTATGAAAACAAAACAAATACAAAAACCAGCCCAAAACAGAACATAAAATTTAAAATAATATAAACCATAAACTGCTGTTAAATGATGCTATAGCATTAAAGGCTGGTAAATGGAACAGCGTGGTCATACTTAGCAAAAAGACCATATAGATAAGATCAGGCCTTTCTTTGAATCTAACAGTATCACTGAATTGCTTCACAACCCTGCCAACAGATTTGCAGCTAAAATAAAGAAAGCCGTTAAAAATTGTAATAACTTTCCCACTGAACATGATGAAAGAACATGTATAGTAATGAATCCAGCTACACCAAAATTACGAGCGTAACCAGATGCACATAAACCGGCGGTTCCGATTCGGCCCATAATTAACTGCATTAATAACCCATCGTATTTGATAAGCAAAAAATTAAACACACTAATAACAAAACTTTACACTTCAACAAAAAATACACAATAAAAAATTCACGTAATATGGCGATAGATACAAAAGATATACAAATACCACCTAATGGTAAATTTATTTCTCTGATGTCACTGATCTACAGCAATATCTCTACTATTACTCTGCTATTCACAATTAAATGCCTGGCAGAGGGTTCAATGAACCACCTTCAAGCTCTCTCTCTACCGTTCCACTCTCGAAGGGCGCGCGGGAAAAACGGGCACTTAATTTTTTCTGTGCGAGTCCTCATTTCTCCTATTTTATCGTGATGATCATTTCTCCCTATGTAGGTGGGTGCGAACAGAATGTTTTCGCAATCGGAGGTGAAAACTGGTGATTGAGATTTTATAAGAAGATCCCGTCGCAACGAAAAACGCCTTTGTTTTAATGTATATAATTGCTAAATATGGAGCCATTGTATCAGCATACTCTGAGAGAAACCTGACTGGGATAAGTCTGGACCGGAAGCCTTGCTTTTATTAAGTAATTTAAGCTGCTTTGCGGCACCGAGGATATCAATTTCTATGTTTCTCATCTTGGCAGTTGTTCTTGATTGGAATTCAGGAATATTTACTTCGTCTTCTTTGGTGAAGGAGTTTCGGAAAATCGTGTTTAATAATTCTGCCTTAGTGGCGCTGTCATCAATGACTTCACCGTTGTTATCGCGCAGTGAAGGTATTGATTGTGTCTTGCCACTGGTGTGCTTTATGTATGACCAGAATCTCGATGGGTTTTCTGCCAGAGTTCGAGACAGAGTTTCGTTGTGGAAATTGTTGAAAGTATCTCCCATCAAAGTACGTGCTATATTTCTAACTTCTGCAAAACTTTGCCAGTCTTGGGGTTTTTGCGTTCTTTTAAATTTGGCATGCTTTTCTCGCATCTGTATATCGATGTACCAGTACAAGAAACTATCCGAATAATAAATTGTAACGTTTTACAATAAAGGAAGATGTCTATTACTGAAACATTTGAAATTATAAATCTTTTGGAAATAGTTCTATCACAGAATTTTTTAGATTTAACAACAAAATTTATACCCAAGCAGATGGAGTAGGCATGGGAAACAGTGTAGCAGGCATATTAGCCGATTTTTAGTAAATTCTCTGGAAGACCAATTCTTTAACTCACATTGACCTACAAATTCTACACTATTTTAGGTATGTAGATGGTACCCTCATGTCGGTAGATGACAGCCATGCAGATATCGAAAATATTCACCAAAAACTAAATAAACTATAGTCTAAAATTAATTTGACTATGGAAATTGAGAAAGACAATACCATTAACTATTTAGCCTCATAATTGGCAAAAATAATGAACATCACGCATTTGATATCTGTAGAAAGGATACCATTTTTGATAACATAGTAATTTCCAAGTCCTGACATCCAATGTCTAATAAACCAGCATTTTTCCATTCAATGATTAATAGATTAAATAACCTATCATTAGAAAAATCAGCAATTCAAAAAGAACTTAACACACTTCGTTATATAGCCTATACAGATGACTTTGACCACCACATAGTCACAAAATTATACTACAAGTGTAAAACACCAAAGTAGAACACAATACATAGCGAGATATGCCTAACTCGAGAAACATCACCCAAGCAGAAAATAAGATACATTTTCAATATATTACGTCAATTACCATTTTATTAAAACAGTGACAGTTATAAGACAGTTCACTAACGACGCAATATGGCTGTCACATCAGTCTAGACGTGAGTAAAATATAATCACTTTAATATAAATAACTTTCATATTTATACACATTCTCACCAAAATTGTATTCGCAGGTACTTGACAATGGCGATAAATGTCGAAACAGTCTGTCGTAGCTAAAGATTTGTTATTATAAGCTTATCGAGTTGAATATCAAACGAAATTTGGGAGTTTCGTAGTAGGAACACCGCATCATGCTGTCTTGCATGGAGAGTCACCGACAGATTTAAAAACTACTTTAAGCGTGCAACAGGGAAGTGTGTTGGGACCTTTGCTATTCATATTGTATAATAATGACCCTCTAGACCATATTAATAGTAATCACTGACTTTTTTTCAGGTGATGCAACTTTCTGTGATGAAATACTGTCTGAAAAAAAGCGGCATATCTGCAAAGCTTCACTTGTCTGTAATGAAATACTGTCTGGAATAAGCTGCAGAGATCTTGATAAGATTTCAAATTGGTGCGAACGTTGTAAACTTGTTTTACTTGTTCATAAACGTAAAATAATGTGATTCGTAAAATGTGAAAATGTAGATTCCTATGATTTCGATATCAGTGTGTCACAATTAGAATCAGTTAATTTGGCAGAATACCTTGAAAAAACAATTGGTGCGCATATGAAGTATAATGATCACATAGGCTCAGTGTTAGGTAAAGTGGATGGAAGACTTTGGTCCGTTGCTAGAACACTGTTAAAATGGAGTCAGTCTACAACGTTTTTAGAAAACACTAGTGCTACCCATTCTAGAACATTACCCAAGTCTATGGGTGGCAAATAAGGTGGATATATAAAACGAGGGCAGCACGAATGGTCACAGGCTTGTTTGATCCGTGAGAGAGCGTCACTGAGATGAAGACAAAATTTCCAGAGATTTGAAGAAGGGCACCATCTACCCTGCGGAAGACTACGCATAAGTTCCAACAAACTTCAGAGGTTCCAGATTTTTCAGAACACGATTTAAATAACACATGGACTGCTACAGACTGGAGAAATGTAACAAATGAACAGTAGCAACACATATTAAAAACGTAGGCCGTCGTTTGAAAATCGAAAACAGTCTATAATTTTTGCACGAATTCGGAAAAAGTTAAACAGTAGATATCATGGAAAGAAAGTCGTTAGCCTTGAGCTAGATCTAATGCAATAGATTTAAGACGCGGCAGTATGAAGAGAAAGAGCAACTGACTGTTAATATCGCGGATGTGGTGTAAGAAACGGCAGTCGATAACTCGGCACACAGAATGTAGACCGTCATAGTGTTATAAATTTGAACGTCGATTTCTGGTAACTTCCTCCCCCTCCCCCGCCCCCCTCTCACCACCAGACATTCGATCAGCAGAAACGTGTGCAGTGAATTGTATCTATAATATCTGTATTAATTTACATGAATTGAGACTTAGTGTGTGCGAGTAATGAGTGGATGGGCAAATGTCTATTAGGGACATTACGAATGTAGATTGTGGACAGTTAGGAATGTGGGTCTCACGGGGAGCGTGCAAGGGATAAGTCCCTGCAGTTGCGCTGTTGATCTCTGTCCTCAGTGCCTCAGATGGATAAAGGGTCTGCCATGTAAGCAGGAGATCCTGGGTTGGAGTCCCGGTCAGGGCACACATTTTCAGCTGTCCCTATCGAGGTATATCAATAACACCTGTCGGCATCTGAGGGTTTCAATTAATTATCATTTATTATGAGACATTTTTGTCATTCATCCATTAAACAACATTTGTGTTTGTAAGCATACACCTGAAGATAATGAAAACGTGACCGCCTAGCATTTTGTTAAGAAATACAGAAAATAAATATAGACGTGCCTAGCAATATTACAGAAATAATTACTATTAAACAACAACGTTGGATGTGGTTTTTACTGTCGATGGGAGAGAACAGAAAATAGGGACTGAAAATGGAGATCTCAATTTTTGATGTCTTATCAATAACTGTTTTTCAGCCAGCATAGTACGCTATGGACATAGCTCTAAACAGAAGTTTATGATTCAATATACCAGAGAAGTGTAACCACTGTAACAGAAAAAAACGCACATTAACTTGACTTACGTCAAAGTACACTGTGTAGTGAGATGCAAGGAAGAAATGGACGAGTCTGCGGAGAATATGATATTAATATTGACACTTCTTAACTGCTACTGTGGAACCGTTTAAAGTTCAAATTACGAAGGCTCAAAGCGACCATTCAGCTTTTATAATAGAAATAATAATGGTATCGACTGAAGCTGCATTTTACGATTATTTACCTACGGTCTTGCCATAATAGTAACGGCCATTACGACCATTTTCAGCGGCATGCTACATCAGACAGAACTAAAACTGTTAATGGCTGACATTACGTAAAAGTGAACTCAACCGGTAAAAATAGGTTAAAACCATACAGCAATTACATTAAAAATATTAGTACTGCATAAAATGTATTACACGAGTGCTTTATTACATTACTTCAAAAATGTATCGGGAATGTGCTGAGTCGCTTATGTAATTTTTATTGTGGAGATTACAATATGAAAGAACGTAATTACAGAATTTAATCCCGTAATAAAGCTCGTAAAGTAAAAAAAAAAACTATTGAACATCTTACTGTGGGAAACTACTGAACATGTTACTGTGGTGATCAAATCAACCTTCAGTTGAGGAGATCCCACAATATTATCCAGAAGGATAACTTATTTTCGATGTAGAAATTGTATCTTGCAGAAATGACTTAATACTAGCACAATGTCGTAGTGTTAGTAACAATATTCTTCCTCTCTTCCTCTATCAATGTTTCTTTTATTTCTGCGAATGAACACACCTCCCTAGTCGCAATCGTTAACGCACGCTTGTGAGATGGCTCCCGATTCGGAAGTGATAGAAATTCTCGCCGCCAGTATTTGGTCGTCAAATTGAGGAGAAGTGGTGGCCTTAAGTTCCTGATCACCAGACCTTGTGCGAACGATCTGGATTAAATTCCATTCTCTCATCTGTGTCTGATGGGATGAGGGCATGTGACACACTTAACGGCGATCCGTGCGTCAGAGGACATTAAACTTGCCGGTCGGCGTGATTACATTCAAAAGCAGCAGAATTCTGTTGGCAATCTTTCTCCTCTCCCTCATGATTGTAAACAAAACAAACAAGTCACCTAAACTCCACGCACTCTCATCACTGTCAGTGACAAACAGACTTCAGAGAAGTTGTGCGCCAGGGAAGAAAAGCTTTGGCAATGGGGCGAAGGAACCGGAAACAAGGATGTGCTGCACAGACAGACGAATCTGCGCATGACGTCACTCGCGAATGAGCTGCTGTCATACGAATAACAAAGTGAAAGTTCACTGTAATCCCATTTTTTCGTGAAATGAACGCAGTGAAAATGTTGCAACAACGAAATTACAATGACAGACAAGTTATGAAAGTACTCTGAACGTCAGACTGTTGTAATACGACGAATTTAAGAGTATTTAGTTTTTTAACTCGTGTCATATGTATAATACAGCCGACTGGTTGCAACAAGATTGGCTGTATTACACAAATCATTCTCTTGTACGTTTGCTGTCTCGCAGCCACATTTGAAACTGTAAGCTTTTCACTCGAATAGGAAACTACGTATTTCTTTACAGTATGTAAATTTCAGACTGTCACAACATAATTTTCTGGTTCGTTAACATAATTTTCGAGTTCGTTTACTCTCTCTCTCTCTCTCTCTCTCTTTCTCCGTCACACACCTACAAACGCACACATATTTTTCATCTCTTTTGCCCTGCCTGAGAGAGCAGAGAATAGGTTTAGAATGAATTTCGTATAATAATGTTGCTCCCAAACTGTTATTACTATGGAATTAATGAATACAAATGTCAATTAATAACAACATTTAGCTGTACTCGTTTTCATCTTCTGCCAAACCGCTATATTCCAGGCACTGCGATGATCCGTTATTTTGTTGATGTGGTCTTTCTAAGAACTGCCGCATTCATGTCTGTAGGCATTTCCATTCAAAAATTTTCTCTTCTGCCATCGATCTAGTATTCTCACCAAATGCCCATACTACTAGCACTTTTGACAATGTCGACTAGAATAATCTCTTTCAAATTCTAAAGGTGTCAGTGGTAAAATACATGGAGCGAAAGGCTATGTACAATTTGTACAGTAACCAGATGGCAGTTATGAGAGTCGAGGGGCACGAAAGGGAAGCAGTGGTTGAGACGGGAGTGAGGCAGGCGTGTAGCCTATCTCCGATACTGAGCAAGCAGTAAAGGAAACAAAAGAAAAATTTGGAGCAGGAATTAAAGTCCAGGGAGGAGAAATAAAAACTTTGAGGCTTGCCGATGATATTGTGATTCTGTCAGAGACACCAAAGGACTTGGAAGAACAGTTGAATGGAATGGACAGTGTCTAGAAAGGAGGATATATCACGAACACCAAGAAAAGCAAAAAGAGGATAATGAAACGTAGTCGAATTAAATCATGTGATGCTAAGGGAATTAGGGTAGGAAATGAGACACTTAAAGTAGTAGATCACTTTTGCTTTGTGGGGAGCGAAATAACTGATGATGTTCGAAGAGGGGGGGGTGTAAAATGTAGACTGCTAATGACAAGGAAAACGTTTCTGAAGAAGAGAACTTCGAGTATAGATTTAAGTCTCAGGAAATCTTTTCTGAAAGCATACTTCACTAACAGATCCCGCGGTAGCATTTCGAAAGAACCACATTTGGCAGTACGAATTAGGTAATACATGCGAGATAGTTGTATCTGGGAACACTTTTCAGGCTTTCACTTCTAGCCAACCCTATAACACAAGTTTATTATATTTTCTTATTCATTTTTTAAATTGTAGCATTAACTTTTCATGTGGGCCAATCTTTTCCTGAAATTACAAAATTTACTCAGGAGAAATTAGTATCTTCCAGATTTGAAAAAAATGTTTCAAGATACAGTATGGTCATGGACCTTGGAACAAATCGTCTATTCAAATTTAAAAGTGTTGCAATCCGTAAAATCTTGTTAATCCTGTGTTTATTGGTCTATCTGCTACGCCGGCCCGGGTGGCCTAGCGGTTCTAGGCGCTACAGTCTGGAACCGCGCGACCGCTACGGTCGCAGGTTCGACTCCTGCCTCGGGCATGGATGTGTGTGATGTCCTTAGGCTAGTTAGGTTTAAGTAGTTCTAGGTTCTAGGGGACTGATGACCTCAGATGTTAGGTCCCAAAGTGTTGAGAGCCATTTGAACCATTTATCTGCTACACGCAAGTACATACCAAAGCGAAATTAGATTAAGTAGAATTGTCATCAAAAACCAGTTACAAGTTAGCTACTTTTTGAAAGTGATGCTACTGGAAACAAACACTAAATTTTCATTTCCAAAAAACGTTAAATTTGTCAATTCTGTGAAGAGACTTAGCTCATTTGCTAATATCACAAGTGCCATGGTAGAAGACTTCCTTCTGTTTGAATGTAGAAGACGAAAGGTAGCGCAACCGTCCACAAGTTACTTAACCAGCTTTTAAAACCCATATAATTTTACTTATAATAAAATTCTGTCAGTGGAGAATTAACAGTATCATTCAGATATATAACACCCTATTGCTTAAATGTGTAGAACTGAAAATATTTACAGATGCTGCACAAAACGCAACCTCAGGCCTCACAATAATAAAACTGTTAAAAATGAAGGAAATTGCTTATGACTGTGTCTAGTGCGGATTCCTTCATGTTTATCTAAAATCAGTCTCTAGATTGAAACACCTACCAGGAAACACTGTATTTTCCTAGGTACACTATCCTCTCACTCACTAGTTTTTTCGTCGGGTACGTTTTTGTATTTTTTCAGTTTGTGTAAAAGCAAGGGCTATCTCGGTACATCAAGCCATGCCCGAAGTTGTTGAAATGCACTACTGCACAGCATTCTTCAGATAGGTGCAGTAGATGACTACTTTCTGTGCGTGGATTAAGAAAAAAGATAGGTTGATGAAAAAAAATGTGTATCAGCTGAAGAGATCTCTCCATAACTAATCATATTACTCAGAGCTCGAAGATTTCTGCTTTTTAGGGCTTAAATCAATAAAAAAAAATCACCGACGAAACGGATTTCCTGACGAAAAAGTGGATTAAATCGGGAAAATACTCAAAAAAGCCACAAAATTTCAAATTTATTTTCGAATATTCCTCTCTTCAGAATGAGATTTTCACTCTGCAGCGGAGTGTGCGCTGATATGAAACTTCCTGGTAGATTAAAACTGTGTGCCCGACCGAGACTCGAACTCGGGACCTTCACCTTTCGCGGGCAAGTGTTCTACCATCTGAGCTACTGAAGCACGACTCACGGCCGGTACTCACAGCTTTACTTCTGGAGACGAGATACTGGCAGAAGTAAAGCTGTGAGTAGCGTGCGTGAGTCGTGCTTCGGTAGCTCAGATGGTAGAGCACTTGCCCGCGAAAGGCAAAGGTCCCGAGTTCGAGTCTCGGTCGGGCACACAGTTTTGATCTGCCAGGAAGTTTCATTCCTCTCTTCAGCCAATAATAGAACAGCAAAGGAAACTGACGACATCTGTTGAACAATATTTTGAGTAACGCCGGTGAAGATCTAGATACACATTAGCGCTCATTCGAACAAACGACACGGGTGTTCTAGCCCAACGTGGGAGCTGAGGAGCGGTGTGGGTATCACGTTGCAGAGGTGCGGCGTTGTCTGTATGTTTGCTACCAATACGCGTGGGCAGGCCTGTAATTGGACATGGAGTTTGTCGGATCGTGTGTGCAGACAGGATCGATTAAAGGGGCACACGGTAGAGCTGGAACCTGCCGGCGCCAGGAGGGGCGGGATTAGTTTTTGTCTGGCTTCTGCGAATCACCGCAGCCGGCAATTCTCTGGGGGCCAAGCCTTCCGCATGGAAGAGCATTCCAAATGCTGCATCTGCAGCCTGAACCACGTATTACTGTGTTGTAGTCCCCTGGCAGTTTACTAATTGTAAATAAATTAATTCAGTCAACCAACAAATGAAAAAACTCGTAGGAGGAGGATACGAACAGCAGTAATTCTTCCAAAAAAATTTTAACATTTAAGTAATCAGTTTCGACGATTCATTAGCGTCATCTTCAGGCCCCATTCTTTTCTTGTGTAGGGGCCTGAAGATGACGCTAGTGAACAGTTGAAACTTGTTGCTTAAATGATTAAAATTTTCAGGAAGCGTTACTGCCGTTCGTATAGTTTTTCTACGAGTTATTAATCAGCTGTAGTCCCGGTCCAACATCAATATGATGGGTCTAAAACAACTAACTATATGAAAAAGCTAATCAACATAGTTTATTTGCCAACTGCAATATTATTTACGTATGCAGCAGACTGCTAAGTCGTTGTATAGAGTGAACATGTGTGTTAGACTAGTGTATGTAAGTGCTTTGTTTTACGTAAAACGTAGTACTTACGTTTTTACGTAAAAACGACGAAGCTTGTTTCGCTTATTACTTTGACAGTACCACATTTATATATGTTGCCTCGAAATGAGTGAAAACCTTTTGGTACTCGGTCTGATGATGGTCATTATAGAAGTATATTAATTACGTGTTGTAAAATATTGTGGCCTGAGACTGGAAAAATGCAGAGAAACTTTCTCGGAGCACCGTGGATTTTTGCTGCGACTATGTCCCAACTCGTTAAAGCAGATATGGATAGACCAGAAACCCAGTGATGTAGAAGTACGCGTAAGCACGGGAAACATAGATGCCGCCAAGAGAAAAAAATGAGGAGTTTTTCGGAGAAAAGAGAAGACATATATACATATCAAGAGCTCAGATGGCAAGCCAGTAAACACTAAACAAAGAAGGAAAACTGGAAGATGCAAGAAATATAAAGAGGATATATATAAAGGAAACAAACTTGACGACAATATTATAGAAAGAGAAGAGGAAGTATGTGATGATGAGATACAAAGTGTTGTTATTGTTGTTGTGGTCTTCAGTCCTGAGACTGGTTTGATGCACCTCTCCATGCTAATCTATCCTGTGCAAGCTCCTTCATTTCCTAGTACCTACTGCAACCTACATCCTTCTGAATCTGCTTAGTGTATTCATCTCTTGGTCTCCCTCTACGATTTTTACCCTCCACGCTGCCCTCAACCGATCCCTTCTTCTAGTCAAGTTGTGCCACAAACTTCTGTTCTCCCCAATCCTATTCAATACCTCCTCATTAGTTACGTGATCTACCCACCTAATATTCAACATTCTTCTGTAGCACCACATTTCGAAAGCTTCTATTCTCTTCTTGTCCAAACTATTTATCGTCCATGTTTCACTTCCATACATGGCTACACTCCATACAAATACTTTCAGAAACGACTTCCTGACACTTAAATCTATACTCGATGTTAACAAATTTCTCTTCTTCAGAAACGATTTCCTTGCCATTGCCAGTCTACATTTGATATCCTCTCTACTTCGACCATCATCAGATATTTTGCTCCCCAAATAGCAAAACTCCTTTACTACTTTAAGTGCCTCATTTCCTAATCTAATTCCCTCAGCATCACCCGACTTAATTCGACTACATTCCATTATCCTCGTTTTACTTTTGTTGATGTTCATCTTATATCCTCCTTTCAAGACACTGTCCATTCCGTTCAACTGCTCTTCCAAGTCCTTTGCTGTCTCTGACAGAATTACAATGTCATCGGCGAACCTCAAAGTTTTTACTTCTTCTCCATGGATTTTAATACCTACTCCAAATTTTTCTTTTGTTTCCTTTACTGCTTGCTCAATATACAGATTGAATAGCATCGGGGAGAGGCTACAACCCTGTCTCACACCCTTCCCAACCACTGCTTCCCTTTCATGCTCCTCGACTCTTATAACTGCCATCTGGTTTCTGTACAAATTGTAAATAGTCTTTCGCTCCCTGTATTTTACCCCTGCCACCTTTAGAATTTGAAAGAGAGTATTCCAGTCAACATTGTCAAAAGCTTTCTCTGCGTCTACGAATGCTAGAATCGTAGGTTTGCCTTTCCTTAATCTTTCTTCTAAGATAAGTCGTAAGGTCAGTATTGCCTCACGTGTTCCAACATTTCTACGGAATCCAAACTGATCTTCCCCGACGTCGGATTCTACCAGTTTTTCCATTCGTCTGTAAATAATTCGCGTTAGTATTTTGCAGTTGTGGCTTATTAAACTGATAGTTCGGTAATTTTCACATCTGTCAACACCGTTTTTCTTTGGGATTGGGATTATTATATTCTTCTTGAAGTCTGAGGGTATTTCGCCTGTCTCATACATCTTGCTCACCAGATGTTAGAGTTTTGTCAGGACTGGCTCTCCCAAGGCCGTCAGTAGTTCTAATGGAATGTTGTCTACTCCCGGGGCCTTGTTTCGACTCAGGGCTTTCAGTGCTACGAGGTGTGAAGTGCAATAAAAATTTGAGAAAGCACTGAAAGACCTAAGTCGAAACGAGGCCACTGAAGTGCCCTCAGATTTAATGAGATGGTATGGGGAACCAGACATGATAACATTATTCCACCTGGTATGCAAGATGTATGAGACGGGTGAAACACCCTCGGAATTCAAGAACATCGTCGTAATTCCAATCCCAAAGAAGACAGGTCCTGACAAATGTGAATATTAGGTACCGAAATATTAGTTTAATACGCCACGGTTGTACAATATTGACACGGATTATCTACAGCAGAAGACTGACCTTGAGGGAGATGAGTTCAGGTTCTGCAGAAATGCAGGAATAAGCGATGCAGTACTGATCTAACGGCCATTAAAATTTCTACACCAAGAAGAAATGCGGATGATAAACGGGTATTGATTGGACAAATATATTGTACTAGAACTGACATGTGATTACATTTTCACGCAATTTGGGTGCATAGATCCTGAGAAATCAGTACCCATAACAACCACCTCTGGCGGTAATAACGGCCTTGATACGCCTGGGCATTGTGTCGAACAGAGCTTGGATGGCTTGTACAGGTACAGCTGCCCATGCACCTTCAACACGATACCACAGTTCATCAAGAGTAGTGACAGGCGTGATGTGGCGACGCAGTTGCTCGGCTACCGTTGACCAGACGTTTTCAGTTGGTGAGAGATCTGGAGAAAGTGCTAGCCAGGGCAGCAGTCGAACATTTTCTGTATGCAGAAAGGCCCGTACAGGACCTGCAACATGCGGTCGTGCTGAAATGTAGGGTTTCGCAGAGATCGAATGAAGGGTAGAGCGGCGCTGCAGTCTGGAACCGCAAGACCGCTACGGTCGCAGGTTCGAATCCTGCCTCGGTCATGGATGTTTGTGATGTCCTCAGGTTAGTTAGGTTTAACTAGTTCTAAGTTCTAGGGGACTAATGACCTCAGCAGTTGAGTCCCATAGTGCTCAGAGCCATTTGAACCATTTTTGAAGGGTAGAGCCACGGGTCGTAACACATCTGAAATGTAGCGTCCACTGTTAAAAGTGCCGTCAGTGCGAACAAGAGGTGACCGAGACATGTAACCAATGGCACCTCATACCATCACGCCGGTGACACGCCAATATGGCTATGAGGAATACACGCTTCCAATGTGCGTTCACCGCGGTGTCACAAACACGGATGCGACCATCATGATGCTGTGAACAGAACCAGGATTCATTAGAAAAAATGACGATTTGACATTCGTGCACCCAGGTTCGTCGTTGAGTACAACATCGCAGGCGCTCCTGTCTGTGATGCAGCGCCAAGGGTAACCGCAACCATGGTCTCCGAGCTGACAGTCCATGCTGCTGCAAACGTCGTCGAACTGTTCGTGCAGATGGTTGTTGTCTTGCAGACGTCTCCATCTGTTGACTCAGGGATCGAGACGTGGCTGCACGATCCGTTACAGCCATGTGGATAAGATGCCTGTCATCTCGACTGCTAGTGATACGAGGCCGTTGGGATCCAGCACGGCGTTCCGTATTACCCTCCTGAACCCACCGATTCCATATTCTGCTAACAGTCATTGGATCTCGACCAACACGAGCAGCAACATTGCAATACGATAAACCGCAATCGCGATAGGCTACAATCCGACATTTATCAAAGTCGGGAACGTGATGGTACGCATTTCCCCTCCTCACGCGAGGCATCACAGCAACGTTTCACCAGGGAACGCCGTCGACTGCTGTTTGTGTATGAGAAATCGGTTGGAAACTTTCCTCATGTCAGCACGTTGTAGGTGTCGCCACCGGCGCCAACCTTGTGTGAATGCTCTGAAAAGCTAATCATTTGCATATCACAGCATCTTATTCCTGTCGGTTAAATTACGTATCTGTAGCACGTCATCTTGGTGGTGTAGCAATTTTAATGGCCAGTAGTGTGGTTTCGGAGGAATCTTTTGATAGTGTCGATTGGAATACACTCTTTGAAATTATAATGGCTGAAAAGGTAATATACAGGAAGTGAAATTTTATATACAACATGTACAGAAACCAGGCGGCAGTTACAAGAGTCGAACGAAATGAATAGTGAAGCAGTGATTGAGAAGGGACTGAGACAGGACTGTAAGCTATACCCTGTGTTACTCAGTCGGCACACTCAGGTGACAAGAGTTGGGGCACACCTCCTAATATCATGTCGGACCTCCTTTTTCTCGACGTAGTGCAGCAGCTCGGCGTGCATTTGAATCAACGATTCGTTGGAAGTCCCCTATAGCCGTCCATAACTGCGAAAGCGTTGCCGATGCAGGATTTTGTGCACGAACTGGCCTCTCTATTTGTCCCGTAAAGTTCGATGGGATTCATGTCGAGCGATCTGGGTGGCAAAATCGTTCGCTCGAACTTTCCACAATGTTCTTCAAACTAACAGCGAACAATTGTGGACTGGGGTCAAGACACCATTGTCATCCACAAAAATTCCATCGTTGTATGGGAAATTTAATTTCATGAAGGTCTGCAAATGGTCTCCTAGAAGCCAAACATAACCATTTCCAGTCAGAGTGCCCAGTCCATTCCACGTGGACGCAGCCCACACCATTATGGAGCCACCACCAGCTTGCACAATACCTTGTTGACAACTTGGGTGCATGGATTCGTGGGGTCTGCGCGACACTCGAACTCTTCCAACAGCTCTTACCAACTGAAATCGGGACTCAGCTGATCAGGCAGCAGTTTTCCATTTGTCTAGGATCCAACGGATACGGCCACGCCCCCAGGAGAGGCGCTACAGGCGATGTCGAGCTGTTAGCAAAGGCACTCACGTCGTTCGTCTTCTACCATAGCCCATTAAAACAAATTTTGCCGCCCTGTCTTAATGGATTCGTACGTCGCTCCTCCCACATTGATTTCTGCGATTATTTCTTGCAGTGTTGCTTGTCAGTTAGCACTAACAACTCTAAGTAGACGCCTTTGTTCCCTGTCGTTAATTGAAGGCCGTATTGAGAGCAAATGCCTGAAATATGGTATTCTCTGTACACTGTTGACACTGTGGATAGCGGAATATAGAATTTCTTAATTTACGAAATGGAATGTTCCATGAGTGTAGCTACAACTACCACTCCCCGTGGAAAGCCTGTTAATGCCAATCTGGAGGCCATAATCACATCAGTTATCTTTTCACTTCACCTGAAAACAAACGACAGCCCCGCCAATGCACTGTCCTTTTATACCTTCTGTAGAGTAATTGAAGGTAATAACGCAGTGCTGGCTTCAACGCATGTGTAACTTAATGGCTAACGTGGAAATATTCCGATGGTGGCAGCACCGTGTAAGTAACGAATAACTAAGAGGGGAGCTTCCACTGCATGCCTGTAAGGTCCTCGCAGCAACATCAACCTAAGTGTGAGTTCGACAACTGTCAAAGTGAGGTCACACGCTAAAAGTTTGCTTTTTGCAGCTGACAATTTTTCCATGAGTTTAAGGAGGAATGAATGAATTTCTAACGTCATTCTAATTTAATGTTCCGATTACTGTGTGATTAAAATACGTCTTTTCTTGTATTAAATCGTAGAAATAGATTTTAAAATGTTTAAATGTTTTTCAGTACATTTCATAAAAACTTTAATAAGACACCTACAGATAATGACGCCATTTCTGTATTTTTCTAACCTCGGTGAGGATATTGGCAAGCCCTGTCAAAATCTTCATGCAACGAACTGAGGATCTACAAAAGGACACTGAAGCAGTTAGATTTGGAATTACTGTTTCGGAGGCTACAAGGACATTTAACATTTCAAGAGGAAGCCCTTTAGACTGGCTGAACTTGGAAACCTCGTCGCAATCCTGTGTTGAATCGAAACACTGAAAAAGAGTTTTAAGAGCTGTTGAGCTGCAGTAAGTTGGTTCAGGTGTCACCAAAAAACTTCAGTGCATGAAGGCAGCTGAAATGAGCACTGTCTTGGGTATAAAAACGCCTTTCTCTGGTGATCAAGCAGGAAGATATTGGTTTAAAGGAATTCTGAAACCTATTTATGAACATTTTTCGTAGGAAGGGTGAAAATTTAAGTTACGGCAGGGTTATGAGAATCAATTTAAAGACAGTGAAGCACTTTCTTGATCTTTTGGTTGTCATATCATATTCATATATGGATGAAAATCATCTTTCGTTAATTTTCAGTGGCACCGAAAAAACTTCACGGGAAAGGATGGTTAAAGAGTGCATGTAGCAACATTTGTGAAGAGAAACAATTCCAGTTGTTTCACGTTGTAATGCTGCTAGTACGTGTACTCCGCCAATGCTCCTTTACAAAGACGGCTATGCAAATGAAGGAATTCGGAAAGGACTTGTCAACAGGCAACACATTTGCTGTGACGCCAAAGGGTTACGTCACTATATAATTTTTCTGCTCATCTTGGAAGGCCATAGAACTCACTATACTGGATGTACCAGAAGAACTAGGTATCAAGGTACCCTGCCTTTCTGCCCATGCAGTCATGAGCTCCAGCGTCTGAACAAGCGTTTTTTCAGTTCTCTTAAGGTCTACTGGAAAGATAGTGTTGACAATTTCCGTCGTTAGAATCCAGAACGATCACCTGGGGAGTTTCAGTTCCCAAAACTGTTTTCTGAAGCAACTCCTGCTAATGTTAGTTCTGGGTTTGGGGCAAGTGGACTTCTTCCATAAAACCCATATGTTTTCTCAGAAATGTCATTTGCACCGAGCTCTACGACTGGGAGACCGTGTGCAGAAGTCAATTTGCCAATTCAGCGGGAGAAGACTCCTGAGAAATCACCAGTTCAGCAACTAATGTCAATTCCCAGGATGGAAAGGAAAGCTAACAACAGATGGTCACTTAATGCCAAAGCGGCAGGTCCCAACAGCAGCATCAATGCCGGCAAGGAAACCTCAATCAAAGCACACTCAAAGTCCTGTAATAAGGATCTGTGCTGCGATGACTGTAGTGGTTATTTCTACGACAAAGGGAACAAGAAGGATTAGATTGAGTACACACAATGTAAAATGGTATCATGAAACATGAGATAATGGATCTGTAAAAAAAATCAAAGCTTTGTACATTGCGTGAAGATCGCTGTGCTGAACTTGAAAGTAACTGAATTAGAAGTTCATTTTATACTTAGATTTTGCATTCTTTCCATAATTGTTGAATGTGGCACTTCCGTTATTGGTTACTATTTTTTTTTATTTTGGCTATGTATGGTACGTTGGGTGTCACAAACGTGAGAGATCTTGAAGGTGGTGTTATTATCTCTATTACTCCTTACAAACACTAGTTACCCTTTCCTACCTAAAGAATTATATCTAAAAATAATAAATTTAGGCCAATTATTTTTAAAAGAATCCATAGGAGAGGTATTAGGACATAACTCATTAAAAATTAGACATTTTGCGTTTCTCTGTACAATGATAGAGACAATTAACTTTCAGCTACTCTACACGATACTACCGCCAACCGTATATGTGCATATCACTGCCCCATGACTTTTGTCAGTGTATGTTGAGCAAGCAGTAAAAGAAACCATTGAGAATTTTGGAGAGGGAATAAAAGTTCAGGCAATAGAAGTAAAAACTACGAGGTTTGCCAATGACATTGTAAATCTGTTCAGGATAACAAAGAATTCAGAAGAGCAGCTGAATGGAATGTTAAGCATTTTGTTTAAGAGATTCTAAGATGAACATCAATAAAAGTAAAACAAGGCCAGTGGAATGTAGTCTAATTAAAAGAGATTATTCTGGAAGAGTGACATTAGTAAATGAGACACTAGAAGTAATTGATCAGTTTTTTTATTTGTGCAGCAAGATAAATGGTGTGGTCGAAGTAGGGAGGATTTAAAACAAAGACTGGAGGAATTTGTTGATATCCGGCCGTTGTGGGCGAGCGGTTCTAGGCGCTTCAGTCCGGAACCGCGCAGCTGCTACGGTCGCAGGTTCGCATCCTGCCTCGGGTAGGGATGTGTGTGCTGTCCTTAGGTTAGTTAGGATTAAGTAGTCCTAAGTCTAGGGGACTGATGATCTCAGATGATAAGTCCCATAGTGCTCAGAGCCATTTGAACCATTTGAATTTGTTGATATCTAATACAAATGCAAGAGTTAGGAAGTCTTTTTGAAGGAGCTTGTATGGAGTGTAGCCTGGTATGCAACTGAAATATGGACGATAAGTTGTTCAGACGAACAGACAATAAAAGCTTTGAAGTGTGGTGCTATAGAAGAATTCTAAAGATTAGGCGGGTAGATCGAGTAGCTAATGTAGAGTTAGTGCATCGAATTTGGGGAAAAATTGTGTCACAACTTCACTAAAGCAAGGTCTCAGCTGATAGGACACATCCTGAGGCATCAAGGAAGCTTCTGATTGCAAAGGATGTGTAGGGGAATAAAAACGTTTCCGGGAGAGTCAGGGATGGTACGGCAAACAGGTTCAAATGAATGCACGTTTCAGTAATTGCTTCGAAATGAAGATGCTTGCACAGGTTGTTGTAGCGTGGCAAGCAGCATCAAACCAGTCTCTGCAACGTAGAAAACTCCAAGAAAAACAATAACAAACTTTCACGACGTTGACATCAAAATTTACGAAATAGAAAATGAAGTATGCTTCTTGAACTATTATGATATTTCGCTTACAAGAGACATCTTTGATCTCGATCGCTCGGAACCGCACGAAACCGTGCTTGGAATAACACTCGATCATATAAAAAACTTGGTCTGTGTCATTTCCATGCAAAATGTTGCATTCTACCGCAAGTGACATTTTGACAGAGAGAAATAAAGTAATAGGATATCAGTACCATTGGAGGGAAATTATACACATTCAAGACGTCAGTGTATCATAGCATTTTCAATCAACAGTGCCTAAACCCTCTGCTTAAAGTAATTGTAACAGTGCACAACACAGAAACCCTGCATCCCTGACAGCGCTTGTAATAGTCCTCATAGCGCAAATGCAGGATTTCGATGAAGTGATTAAAACAAAGTGGAAGAGAACAATGTGCACGCCTCACGAAAACGACTTGTTTACTTTCAGAATCACTTTCGCATTGAAGCACTTAAATATTAGGAGCCACACACACAAAAAGAAAAGGTTGAAATGTCTCTGAGCACTATGGGACTTAATATCTGAGGTCATCAGTCCCATAGACTTAGAACTACTTAAACCTAACTAACCTAAGGACATCACACACATCCATGCCCGAGGCAGGATTCGAATCTGCGACCGTAGCAGTAGCGCGGTTCCGGACTGAAGCGCCTAGAACCGCTCGGCCAACGCGGCCGGCGGAGCCACACTAACTGCATTTCGAAATGATGATATAGGTGTGTCAGTGTCATAACCTGCAACATAAGCGTACATTGAACATTGCAACATAGGCGTACACTTTGCTGCAGAAAATTGGTTGTGAGTCTCAGAGTGAAAATTGACGATGGAATAATGATCATCAGCTGCGGTTTGGCACTTTGTAGTATTACAAAATCAGCAATCCATCCGATATAGAGCTTATATTGCCGAAAGGAGTAAACATCAAGGGGTTGGAAATATTTTGTTGTTTTCAATGGCAATATATTCAGCTTCATATCTTTGTTTGGGAAACTTGCATCTAGAAGATTACTATGTGTCTGACCTGACCAGGAATCACACGGCAATAGGCTCCTTTCACTTGTTACATTTTCGCCAAGGACTGGAATTACAAAATGCTTCATGTGTTCTTTAGTCATTTTTTCACTTTCTCTTCCCTGCACGTAACTGTTTCGTAGGCAGGTTATTTCAAGTTTCTTTGAAACATTTGGTCCGAAAGTGCCTTGGGCCTCTTGAAAACAGATGTACAATTTGTTTGCTAGTCTGTCTGTCATTGATGAAGCCACATCAATTGTGTAGCTGTGGGTAGAGCTATGCACAGACTGCAACACATTAGCCGTAGTTTTCTGTTCTCTGTGAGACAGTGTTAATGATGAAGACACCCTGGTTATTATTCCAAACATTTCCTTCCTCCACACTCTGCTCTGTCATAAAAACGTTCAGTTCCTCCACAAGCTGTTGTGTCTTCTGATGTATACTATTCTAGTCTTGTATGTTCCTACGTGTGACAAATGTAGTAATATACCAGAATGAAATGCCATAATAGGCCTTAACATTGTCGATAGGAGAAATAGAAGCTCTGAAATTGTTCAAGCCAACCATTTTAGACTCTTCTCGTGCCCACATTTGCAGATGCCGATAGTGAACTGTAGGTCCATATGACCTTGCTCTATGAAAAAGAGATAATACATGCTCTTTTATAGTTTGTAATTGTGAATGTCTATCTCCTTTAAAACGACCTCCTGCTCTTCTTTTGCTATACATATAATTTAGAATTAATGTGCAATCTGATTTACTTTTCATGCACCTGCACCGCCTCATTAGTTTGCTATGGGAACTGAAGCCACGACTACAGTAGTTTCATAAATGTTCTCTAGTACGCTGTCATCAATATCTTCTAATGGACTGGGCCTCGTCTGTTCGGGTGGAGACAGTTCGTACTCACCTTGGCTGGACTGTTCCTGTTGCTCTGGCGATGAATGTTGGGTACTGCCCCAACAGCCGCCTTCAGGTTCAGATTCTTCCTGTCCCTCAAAATAAGTATATATATATCCAGCGCACTCATGTATTTCTGTGTCATTCTCATCATATTTCTGAATTATTAGTTATATAATATATCCGCGAACTCTCTATGCTCGACGTCGATTTCATTTCCACATTCAGCACGTTGCAAGTTTGTCTCTGATATTTGGAGCACATTAGTAGGATTAATTCTTTTCATGATATCACGATACATAATGTACACAACAGCCCGCATGCACACACTCCAAGAGACACATTCGTACTGCAGCTATATCATTCACACAACACGAGCACTTGTTAGTGCAGCTACAACATGTCACCATCTGATGGCGCTAGCAGACAAGTTCAGTGTTTTGGATCGAAATGAAGTAAACAACTATTGTCTTTATGATCAAATGATAGTGTAAGTATGCTTTCGTGGGGTTCCGAGTGTTCGAGGTCAAAGGTGTCTCTTGTTGGCAGTCAGATTGTGAACACAGGTCTGTCGACAGGTCGACAGCGGCTATGTGAGCGTGTAAACGAGGGGAGTGATGTCTTAGGACAGTAATTTTCGCCTATGTTCGGGCATTCATGTATTCTGCCATTCCTTTATTAATGGAGGGGGGGGGGGGACTTTTCTCTTTTGTCTTGGTTTACTTAAAATCCTGTACACTCTCGAGTTCTGTCTGAGGATCAAAGAAGTATGACGGGTCTGTTGTTGGGAGCATCTATGGCCAACCTGTGAATGGACGCCTGGACTAGGCCGGAACGTTCCTAGCAGGAGTTTAGTACGAATGTTCAATTACCTTGACAAGAAACTCATAGTCATACTGTCAAGCTTCGTAATGACGCGGGTGAAAGGCAGGGGCTCCTTGTTGTAAGAGAGCTATTTGTAACAGGCTGATGCAGCGCTATGTCACGCCGTCGACCAAAGGCACTGCAGTCCACCTGACTGGCTAGTGGGCAGGGAGTTAATAATTAACCATGGTAACTTCGGCAGCTAGTATAAGTGACATTGGTGATGACCACACCACAAGACACTGTTTCTGTCGCGTATAAATGCTGGTCATTCGGCGAGGCTGAGCTTCGAATAAGAGAGTGATGAAGTTGGCGACCACTGTTACGCGGTCTTCCGCCATGAGACCGCCAACTCGCAATCGTCGTCATGGCACGACCACTGCCTATGGTACTGATGGCCGAACTAAGAAGCCTTCCCAACCACCGAGCCACTGGGCGCCTGTCAGTGCCAGACGCAGGCTGAGATGTCATTCCGCACCCACCTTATTCGCCTGTTCTTGCGCCCTCAGATTTTCATCTTTACCACTCGATATCGCACAACCTTGGAAAAACTTCTTTTCCGAATGAAGAGGTCTTCGCCGCAGAACCATGTGATTTCTCGAGTCGCGGAACTGAAAAGCTACACCCGCGTTGGCAGACTGTTGTAATTAATGTCTTGTGATTAGGGCCTCCCGTTGGGTAGACCGTTCGTCGGGTGCAAGTCTTTCGACTTGGCGCAACTTCGGCGACTTGCGCGTCGATGGGTATGAAATGATGATGATTAGGACAACACGACACCCAGTCCCCGAGCGGAGAAAATCTCCAACCCAGCCGGGAATCGAAACCGGGCCCTTAGGATTGACATTCTGTCCCGCTGACCACTCAGCTACCGGGGGCGGACGTTGTAATTAGTGAAAGAGCATACATTATTGATGATTGAAGTCTCTGTTATGTATATCTATTGTGTTTATTAAACTTACGGGAAAACAGTATGGACTTATGCACGAACCTAATATTTACTTCCCAACAGTTTATATTAGTAACTGACCGGGCATCAGCAATGTCGAATCTATCCTCCTCAAACCGAGAAAACCATTTCCTTGCCATGTTCTATCCAGCGGCGCAAATGTTTCTGGCTGCTGCTACTGCTGTCACCCCGGAATTGAAATGAAACAGAAGAATTTGTCGGACATGTTCTGATTTCTCCACTTGACACTCCATTTTCTAGCGTTCATAGCTCCATTCACTCTCTCCAAATGACTCAAATAGCAACAGTGAACTATAAATAAAAATGAAAATCGATAAGTAAACCCACAGGAACCGGAACACCAATAAGCAAAGCCGGCCGAGCGTTCTATACGCTTCAGCCCGGGACCGCGCTGCTGCTACGGTCGCAGGTTCGAATCCTGCCTCGGGCATGGATGTATGTGATGTCCTTAGGTTAGTTAGGTTTAAGTAGTTCTAAGTCTAGGGGAATGATGACCTCAGATATTAAGTCCCATAGTGCTTAGAGCCATTTGAACCAATGAGCAAAACAAAAACGCTACGAGCTTATGATGCACCAACATAATAAAAGACATCTACTGCCATCGAGATTCGTTTGACTCTCCGTGTCGCCTCATCCTTCACCGAACACCTAAGCCATTTGCAGACAGTATTTTCAGGAATTCCTTGCTACTTTCACGAATTTTATTTTTGGTACTACTTTATTCCCTGAAAGTTAATTCAGAAATTTGGAAATCGATGCATACAAAAAATATAAACGCTTTTACTAATGTGTTTGCTTGGGCGGGTCATTACATTTACATCCACCTAGTACTCAGCAGGCCACAGTACGGTGCGTGGCGGAGGGCACGCTGTACCACTATTTGTCATTCCTTTCCTGTTCCACTCGCAAACAGAGCGAGGGAAAAACGACTGTCTGCATGCCTCCTTATGAGCCGTAACTTCTCGTATCTTCGTGGTCTGTACGTGCAATGCATGTTGGCGGCAGTAGAATCGTTCGGCAGTCAGCTTCAAATGCTGATTCTCTAAATTTTCTCAATAGTGTTTCTCCAAAAGAACGTCGCATTGTCTCCAAGAATTCCCATTTAAGTTCCTAAAGCATCTCCGTAACACTTCCGTGTTGATCGAACATACAGGTAACAAATCCAATAGTCCGCCTCTCAATTGCTGTGATGTCTTTTTTCCGTTCGACCTGGTACGGATCCCAAAGACTCGAGCAGTACTCAAGAATAAGTCACACTAGCTTCCCATATGCGGACTCATTTACAGGTGAACTGCTCTTTCCTAAAATTCTCCCAATAACCGAAGTCGACCATTTACCTTCCCTACCACAATTCTCACACGCTCGTTCCACCGCATATCGGTTTGCAACGTTACGCCCAGATGCTTAAACGATTTGACTGTGTCAAGCAAGACAATAGTAATACTGTATCCGAACATTACAGGTTTGGCTTTCCTACTCATCCGCATTAACCTACATATTTCCACATTTAGGGCTAGCTGTCATTGATCACAACTACTCCAAATGTTGTCTATGTCGTAGTTTTATCTTCCTACAGTCAATCAACTTCGGCACCTTACCATGCACGACGGCACCAAACAAGCGCAGATTGTTGCCCACCCTATCCGAAAAAACCATTAATGTATGTAGAGAACAACAGTGGTTCTATCACACTTCCCTGGGGCGTTTTGACGATACCCTTGTGTCCGATAAACACTCACCGTCGAGGACAACATGCTGGGTTCCATTATTCAAGATATCTTCGAGCCACTCACATATCTGTGAACTTATTCCATATGTACCTTCGTTAACAGTCTGCAATGGGGCAGCGGAAATCTGGAAACATCGAAATTGGCTGTTGTCCTTCAACTGTAGTTCTCAGTATATCGTGTGAGAAAAGGGCAGCTATGCTTAGCACGAGCGATGCTTTCTGAAACCATGCTTATTGGCAGACATAAGCTTCTCATTCTCAAGGAAGTTTATTATATTCGAACTGAGAATATATTCAAGGATTCTGCAGCAAACAGAAGTTACGGATATTGGTCTGTAATTTTGCGGGTCCGTTCTTTTACCGTTCTTACACACTGGAGTCAAAAATGGTTCAAATGGCTCTAAGCACTATGGGACTGAACATCTGAGGTCATCAGTCCCCTAGACTTAGAAGTACTTAAACCTAACTAACCTAAGGACATCACACACATCCATGCCTGAGGCAGGATTCGAACCTGCGTCCGTAGCAGCAGCGCGGTTCCAAACTGAAGCGCCTAGAACCGCTCGGCCACAGCGGCCGGCCACTGGAGTCACCAGCGGTTTTTTCCAGTCGCCTGGGACATGGTACTGCAAGCTAGATAACGGGCAATGCCGTAGAATATTCTTTGTAAAATGAAACTGGGATTCCATCCGGGCCGAGTGATTTATTTTCTTACAAATCTTTCAGTTGTTTCTCAACGCCAAATATGCTTATTACTATGCCGTCCATACGGGAGTGTGTCCGATGGTCAAACGACGGTATGTTTGTAAGATACTACTGTGTGAACGATTTCCTGAACGTGAAATTGAAAACTTTGGCTTTCGGTTTGCTGCCTTACCTTCCACACCAGACTGGTCAACAAGAGACTGCATGGAAGCCTTGGACGTGCTTAGCGATTTTAAACGCGATCACAATTTTGTCAGGTTCTCTGCCGTATCTACTGCTAAGGTGTGACGATGGTAGTGTCGTATGCTTCGCGCATAGATCTTCTCATAGACGCACGAATGTCTACTATCCTCGCACCACCCATACTAACCCCCTACCAGTCCCCCCCCCCCCCTCCCGCCCCCGCGCTCGATTAGAGTGCGACTGTTTAGCACAGCTGTTGAAAATGCAGAAACATCCAACCAACCATCTATTGTGAGGAATTTCAACACCAGGTTTACTTCTGGAAAGTAGACCTCACTTCAGTATGCGGTTACAGCGCAAGCAGGCTACATCTCGCCGGGCTGTTTGCTTTTTTTGCGAGTCCCTGGCCGCAGCTCCCCTGCCGGTAGCGAGCGCGCGGCCTCGGCGGCTGCCGCGCCGTGCTGCGCTCTGCTGTTTAACAGCGACGATCGCGGCGCGCCGGACTTTTGTGCCGCGCCTCTGAAAGGCGTCGCGGCGGCTGGCTGGAGAGGTCATTAGGCGCCGCAGCGGCAGCGAGCTGTACCATCCCGCCCCTCCCACCACCAGCGGCGTCATTACGGGGCCAGCCAGCCACCACTCTGTGGCCACCTGCGTCTCTCGCGCCTCGCTGGTCCGACACAGGCCGAGTTTTTGTCTTCCCCTCACTTTTCAGGCCACGGAAGAATCCTCCTCTATATTTCGCATTCACTGTCGTAACTGCACTTTCAAGCGAAAACGTATTTAAAAATTTTCTAATACAGGGCCCTGCACGTTAGAGATGTGTCAAAACTGTGTTACCTTTGCCTGAGGTAGTCCGAGTCTTGTGGCCGAATGTCGGCCGTATTGCAATAATACACGAAAGTCCTGTTCTCTATACCATTTTCATGATTGCGCGTTCGCACAACTGCGTAGTGGTCTTCATAAGTGCTTCAGCTGAACATCGAAATACAGATATTGAATGTGACATTTCAGTTGTGCAATTTAGCATACCGCTGAGATGTTATAGATTCTATCAGCGATGACATACAGTGATAGAAAACTTCCCATAAAATCGTGTGAATTATAGGAAAACCAGGTCTCAAAATGGATAATTTTTATCTAATGAAATTACCATTGATTGCCCAGTCAAGAATGAAACTATGGGAATTGCACCTCACGGATACTGGTAACGGCGTCGATCGATCTAAGAAAAGAAACTAAGGCTCACTATAAGAACCAGATTTATTGCAGAAGACATTAAAACTAGGAACTGCAAATATGTACCATAGCCTTGGCACAGTTGGTTGGACACAAGATAGCAACGACATAAAACTATGTTGCAGATATGACCAATGAGTTGCAGTACTTGCAGGGGCAACAGTCTGGATGATTGACTGATCTGGCCTTGTAACATTAACCAAAGCGGCCTTGCTGTGCTGGTACTGCGAACGGCTGAAAGCAAGGGGAAACTACAGCCGTAATTTTTCGCGAGGACATGCAGCTTTACTGTATGATTAAATGATGATGGCGTCCTCTTGGGTAAAATATTCCGGAGGTAAAATAGTCCCCCATTCGGATCTCCGGGCGGGGACTACTCAGGAGGGCGTCGTTATCAGGAGAAAGAAAACAGGCATTCTACGGATCGGAGCGTGGAATGTCAGATCCCTTAATCGGGCAGGTAGGTTAGAAAATTTAAAAAGGGAAATGGATAGGTTACAGTTAGATATAGTGGGAATTAGTGAAGTTCGGTGGCAGGAGGAACAAGACTTTTGGTCAGGTGATTACAGGGTTATAAATACAAAATCAAATAGGGGTAATGCAGGAGTAGGTTTAATAATGAATAAAAAAATAGGAGTGCGGGTTAGCTACTACAAACAGCATAGTGAACGCATTATTGTGGCCAAGATAGACACAAAGCCCATGCCTACTACAGTAGTACAAGTTTATATGCCAACTAGCTCTGCAGATGATGAAGAAATTGATGAAATGTATGACGAGATAAAAGAAATTATTCAGGTAGTGAAGGGAGACGAAAATTTAATAGTCATGGGTGACTGAAATTCGTCAGTAGGAAAAGGGAGAGAAGGAAACATAGTAGGTGAATATGGATTGGGGGGAAGAAATGAAAGAGGAAGCCGCCTTGTAGAATTTTGCACAGAGCATAACTTAATCATAGCTAACACTTGGTTCAAGAATCATGAAAGAAGGTTATATACCTGGAAGAATCCTGGAGATACTAAAAGGTATCAGATAGATTACATAATGGTAAGACAGAGATTTAGGAACCAGGTTTTAAATTGTAAGACATTTCCAGGGGCAGATGTGGATTCTGACCACAATATATTGGTTATGAACTGCAGATTGAAACTGAAGAAACTGCAAAAAGGCGGGTATTTAAGGAGATGGGACCTGGATAAACTGAAAGAACCAGAGGTTGTACAGAGTTTCAGGGAAAGCATAAGGGAACAATTGACAGGAATGGGGGAAAGAAATACAGTAGAAGAAGAATGGGTAGCTCTGAGGGATGAAGTAGTGAAGGCAGCAGAGGATCAAGTAGGTAAAAAGACGAGGGCTAATAGAAATCCTTGGGTAACAGAAGAAATATTGAATTTAATTGATGAAAGGAGAAAATATAAAAATGCAGTAAATGAAGCAGGCAAAAAGGAATACAAACGTCTCAAAATGAGAACGACAGGAAGTGCAAAATGGCTAAGCAGGGATGGCTAGAGGACAAATGTAAGGATGTAGAGGCTTGTCTCACTAGGGGTAAGATAGATACTGCCTACAGGAAAATTAAAGTGACCTTTGGAGAGAAGAGAACCACTTGTATGAATATCAAGAGCTCAGATGGCAACCCAGTTCTAAGCAAAGAAGGGAAGGCAGAAAGGTGGAAGGAGTATATAGAGGGTTTATAAAAGGGCGATGTACTTGAGGACAATATTATGGAAATGGAAGAGGATGTAGATGAAGATGAAATGGGAGATAAGATACTGCGTGAAGAGTTTGACAGAGCACTGAAAGACCTGAGTCGAAACAAGGCCCCGGGAGTAGACAACATTCCATTAGAACTACTGATGGCCTTGGGAGAGCCAGTCATGACAAAACTCTACCATCTGGTGAGCAAGATGTATGAGACAGGCGAAATACCCACAGACTTCAAGAAGAATATAATAATTCCAATCCCAAAGGAAGCAGGTGTTGACAGATGTGAAAATTACCGAACTATCAGTTTAATAAGCCACAGCTGCAAAATACTAACGCGAATTCTTTACAGACGAATGGAAAAACTGGTAGAAGCGGACCTCGGGGAAGATCAGTTTGGATTCCGTAGAAATGTTGGAACACGTGAGGCAATACTAACCTTACGACTTATCTTAGAAGAAAGATTAATAAAAGGCAAACCTACGTTTCTAGCCTTTGTAGACTTAGAGAAACCTTTTGACAACGTTAACTGGAATACTCTCTTTCAAATTCTGGAGGTGGCAGGGGTAAAATACAGGGAGCGAAAGGCTATTTACAATTTGTACAGAAACCAGATGGCAGTTATAAGAGTCGAGGGGCATGAAAGGGAAGCAGTGGTTGGGAAAGGAGTGAGACAGGGTTGTAGCCTCTCCCCGATGTTATTCAATCTGTATATTGAGCAAGCAGTAAAGGAAACAAAAGAAAAATTCGGAGTAGGTATTAAAATCCATGGAGAAGAAATAAAAACTTTGAGGTTCGCCGATGACATTGTAATTCTGTCAGAGACAGCAAAGGACTTGGAAGAGCAGTTGAACGGAATGTACAGTGTCTTGAAAGGGGGATATAAGATGAAGATCAACAAAAGCAAAACGAGGATAATGGAATGTAGTCAAATTAAATCGGGTGATGCTGAGGGGATTAGATTAGGAAATGAGACACTTAAAGTAGTAAAGGAGTTTTGCTATTTAGGGAATAAAATAACTGATGATGGTCGAAGTAGAGAGGATATAAAATATAGACTGGCAATGGCAAGGAAATCGTTTCTGAAGAAGAGAAATTTGTTAACATCGGGTATAGATTTAAGTGTCAGGAAGTCGTTTCTGACAGTATTTGTATGGAGTGTAGCCATGTATGGAAGTGAAACATGGACGATAACCAGTTTGGACAGGAAGAGAATAGAAGCTTTCGAAATGTGGTGCTACAGAAGAATGCTGAAGATAAGGTGGGTAGATCATGTAACTAATGAAGAGGTATTGAATAGGATTGGGGAGAAGAGAAGTTTGTGGCACAACTTGACTAGAAGAAGGGATCGGTTGGTAGGACATGTTTTGAGGCGTCAAGGGATCACAAATTTAGCATCGGAGGGCAGCGTGGAGGGTAAAAATCGTAAAGGGAGACCAAGAGATGAATACACTAAGCAGATTCAGAAGGATGTAGGTTGCAGTAGTTACTGGGAGATGAAGAAGCTTGCACAGGATAGAGTAGCATGGAGAGCTGCATCAAACCAGTCTCAGGACTGAAGACCACAACAACAACAAATGACCAATGAGTGAGGAGAAAGTTTCTAAGTTACAGAAAGGTCCTGGAAAAACATTAAAAAACACCAGTACTCTCACCTAATCACATGGTGGGTGCAGCTACGGGTTTGTGAAAATAAGATCAGTAAAACGAAACCCGTTGCAGCATTGCAACGCTGTCTTTACTTGTGATGCCATTGTGAGTACCATCTTTTGCATAAGATGTTATTCTGCATACGACACGACAATGACAACACGAGCGAGTGCAACTTCGTTCTTTTTACTGCGCTTAGTAACGCTCTAAGCTGAAATTCTTGTATGCTGTGTGCTCCGTAGCTTGTCTGTATTTGAGTACTACTTTGGCAAATCAATAATTTTGATATGCAGCTCATTGTTACAATAAGAGGTCCTTCAAGAAATGTAATAAGTATTTGGACCCCAGTTGTATAAACTTATTAAAAGCGAAAGATAATACAAGATAGAAATACAAGATGGATAATGGACGACAAGGCTTAGGAGGACACAGAAGAATGTTAAGAATTGGGCAACCGTAAGACCACGTCTTAAGAATTGATGAGACAGTCATGAAAGTTTCCCGTAAAAGAGAAATATCAGTAAGTGGAGGGATTCTTCCACGATGATGATGATGATGATGTTTGGTTTGTGGGGCACTCAACTGCTCGGTCATCAGCGCCCGTACAAAGTCCCAATTTTTATACAGTGAAATTTTTGACGCGATTCAGTCGAGCCACTGTCACGAATGATGATAATGATGATGAAATGATGAGGACAACACAAAAACGCAGTCCCCGACAGGAAAAATCCCCCACCTTGGCGGGAATCGAACCCGGGACCCCACGATCCAGGGCAGCAACGCTAGCCACTAGACCACGAGCTGCGGACTTCTTTGAGAACGAACATTGATTGTACGTTTGTTTTCTGGCGTAACAAAAGGGCATTAGTTAGCAGAAATGAAGAACGTTGTTAATAGGACTTACAAAGCTCAAAGCTTGAGGTTAATAATAATAATAAGAATATGACATGCCCGAGGCGAATGTTGTAGAAAGCAAAGGGAGGTTCTAGGGGAGGTTTAATCTATATTCGTCCCAGGGCACAGCTTGATGGTAGACACTTCTGCTTGAAGATAGACTTTGGTCTCGTTTGGCTCAGCCAAAGCACACAACAACCGCGACACACAGATTATACTAATTCCGGCATGTGACATGACATGAACGTGATGGTTGAAGCCACTGAAAACTCGATTACTGCTGGGTAATAATATGCTCTAAATCACCCTAGTAATAGCCACTCTTCTGTTTGTTCAAATGAATAATAACTGGCACCCAAAAACTGTGGTAATTCATATATAATAGGCATATTATTATATTCAAACTTTAGTTTGTCATGAATAATGTTACTTGTTCTAAGAAGTCTCTCTGAATTGAGAGAGGGTGCAAAGATTTCCGGAGACTTGTTTCCAAAGCTGCTCCTAAAAGTTTCGGTTAAAATCGACACGCCATCTGCCTCACTCTCAAAAACGATCCATATCGTTGGAGACGATCGTACTTTCCATTCCGCAAACGGATCTTGGGTCACGTGTGAAACACACTGTATTTGAGAGTAAGGGCTGACAGCACCAAGTCGTGAAGCAGAACACATGTCTCTCTCTTGCTCTGACGTTCCAAAATCTGTCTTTTTGGCTCTCTCTGCTTCGAACTGGCCTATCCCGCGTCCCAGTGACGCGGTCGATGGCGCCAAACTGACTCTCGCATTTCGCGTTAATTACCAAAAGACTGGGAATTACGGCCGGCAGTTCTCATCACGAGGCTAATGGCAGCGCCACAAGGTACCGACTGTAATATCAGACCGGCCTCTCTCAGAGAGCGGCAGAATCCAATCGCGAGAGCCCCGCTGCTAAAAGGGCCAGATGAACCATTTGGAGGCAAAACTTTAATCTTGGCTGATAGATCTTCCCTAATAAAGGCCGCTGCTCTCATTCTGGGTTCCTATTTCAGTTAGGCACTTAGATTTCGAATCTATAGCAGTAAAGGCAGTTCTCGCTTTTGGTCAAGCTAAATTTAACTTTCTTTTCTTAAGAAGAAATGTCCTGGAAGCGACCTCTGACAGATTACACAACAGCGTTGCGGTGCACACAGTAAAATATAATACACTGAGGTGACAGAAGCCATGGGATAGCCATATGCACATTTACAAATGGCAGTAGCATCGCGTATACAGAATATAAAAGGGCAGTGCATTGGCGGAGCTGTCATTTGTGCTCAGCTCATTCGTGTGAAAAGGATTCCGACGTGATCAAGGTCGTACGACGGGAATTAACAGACATTAAGAGCGGAATGGGAGTTGGAGCGGGACGAATGGGACATTCCACATCGGAAATCGATAGGGGATTAAGGGGCTCCGGAACGCCCTATGCTTGCAATGTTAAAATAACGCTTATAAATTACATCTTTCCTCACAAAGTATTTGAGGTAGGAAGTTGAACTTTTTACAGATTATTTATTGGAATATGGGCTACAACTTAACACAGGGATTTTACAAAATTTTAGTTCAGTTATTAAAGATGATTTTTTTTCAATTGTAATAAAAATTCACAACATTTTTTTGCAATTTTTTATTTATATATTCAAAAACATACAGTTTTTTGGAAAAAGGCTGTGTTAAATTATGCAGAAGGTACTGTGTAACATTTACTGAAAGTTTGAAACAAATATGTTTGGAAGATCCTTAGAAAACATGTAATTAGTATGAGAAAATAAAAGTTTTGGGAATCGAGCGACAAAGATTGGATTAACCTTTTAGTGCATTCCAGGTCCATAGGATGGATTATCTTCATCCTCTGCAAACTCCTCCTCCAGCTTTCTCTTGTTCCTCCTCCTGTTTACTCTTGCTTGTATTTCTAGACTCTTTACAGCCCTGTCTGCAGCCCGAAGGCGTTCCTTGTCTAAAGCAAGCATCGCTCGTTGTTGTGTTCGTAGATTTTGCTACCATTTTCTTCAGTTGCAGTTACTGCAACACTGTTCCAAAAGGTGGTCATGTATGAACACTTATCACATTTCAGTTGTATTTCACTAGCAAGTCCTACGTGCTTTGTTATGGAGAGTTCCAGACCAACTTCACTACAATGAATACATCTTACACAGTTTGAAAAAATTCCTTTGAGAACCGACATATCGAATATTTCATTCACATCCGATTCGCCCATAAAACATTCATAGTTTTCACTCATTGAACCAAGCTTCTTCTGTGAAGTATTTTCTTTCCCACTTTGACTGCTATGGGCAGGTGTACTTGAGAGGTTAGGTTCACTCACTTGGTTGTCGTCTTTATTGTTTACAGTAATAACACATACCTTTGGCTTTCCAACATTTCTCCTTTTCTTAAAAGCCTTCAGAGGATTTCTAATAACTTTACTTTTACTCATTATTATACTTCAACAAAACAGAGACTCAAGAAACAGAATTAATTACGAATATTTTCGAGATAACGACATAGTAACTAAACATGAAACAATCGACAATCACACCAGCGATATATATTGAACCATCACAGGTTATCCACAACACATACTTTATCTCACATCACTAAAATGTACCTGATGAACACGGACGTAAATAATAACACCATTTGACAGCAGTTTAACAGCGCCACAGTGGGTCACGCCCATGTAGAACACATTTCAAAAAAAATTTAAAAATAGTTGTAGTCTTCGGAATTGAATAAATTATATATCTATTAAAAGGTAATAGTCTGCAGATTCAGAAAACTCAAAAAAGTAAAAATTGAACTTTTCATGATTTTGAACCTTTCCGGAGCCCCTTAAGTATTCCGTGATCCACAGTGTCAAGAGTGTGCCGAGAATACCAAATATCAGATATTACCTTTTACCCCGGACAACGCAGTGGCTGACGGCCTTCACTTAACGAACGAGAGCAGCGGATTTTGCGTAGAGTTGTCAGTGCTGACAGACAGGCGTGAAACAAGCGCAGAAATACACTCATGCTCATAAATTAGGGATAATGCTGATACATGGTGAAACAACGCTCTGGTGGGCGGTTTGCGGGTTTAAATCACCTAAGCGTATGACCATGCGGTGCATTTGACCAGTGGTCGTCGCACGGTGGCGCTGGAAGCAGTCCACATACGCAGAGGTGTGTTGTTGCATGTCAGAGTACGGTGCAGCGAGTAAGAGTGCAGACGTTTTCAGACGTGCTAATGGTGACTGTGTTGAAAATGAGTCAAAGAACACATATTGATGACGTTATGAGGGGTAGAATGCTAGGGCGACTGGAGGCTGGTCAAACACAGCAGGTCGTAGCACGGGTCCTCCGTGTGTCACAAAGTGTGATCTCAAGATTATGGCAACGATTCCAGCAGACAGGAAACGTGTCCAGGCGCTACAGTACGGGACGTCCACAGAAGGAGAAGACCGATATCTCACCATCAGTGCCCGCAGACGGCTACGGAGTACTGCAGGAAGCCTTGCTCGGGATCTTACCGCAGCCACTGGAACAGTTGTCTCCAGACACACAGTCTACAGACGACTGAACGGACATGGTTTATTCGCCCGGAGACCTGCAAGGTGCATTTCACAGACCCACGGTCACAAAAGAGCCCGTAAAGCCTGATGTCAAGAACAAAGTACATGGTCATTGAAACAGTGTTCCCAGGTAATGTTCACGGACGTGTCCAGGTATAGTCTGAGCAGTGATTCATGGGTGGCTATACCCCAGCAGCTGCTCCACCACCTGATCCAAAGTGTGCGGCCTGTGTACGTGTGCATGGTGATCATATCCCATATTGATGTCGGGATACATGCGCAGGAAACAGTGGAGTTTTGTAGCACATGTGTTTCGGGGCGGTTTTCCCAACTTATCACCAATACCGTGGACTTACAGATCTGTGTCGTGTGTGTTCCCTATGTGTCTATGCTATTAGCGCCAGTTTTGTGTAGTGACACGTGGTGCGGCACCACATTCTGCGAGTATCCTTAATTTATGAGCACGAGTGTAAATGTGGGGCGTACGACAAACGTATTCGTTAGGACAGTGTCAAGAAATATGGTGTTTATGGGCTACGGCAGCAGACGACCGACGCGAGTGCCTTTGCTAACACCACGACATCGCCTGCAGCGCCTCTCCAGAACTAGTGACTATATCGGTTGAACGCTAGACGACTGGAAAACCGTGATCTGGTGAGACGGGCCCCGATTTTAATTGGTAAAAGCTGGTGTGGCGCAGACACCGAGAAGCCAAGTACCCAAAGCGTCAACATGGCACTGTACAAGCTGGTGGTGGCTTCATAAGGGTGTGGACTGTGATGATAAAATCTTCTCGGGTTGACAGCCGAGTCAATGTGTTGTTCTCTGACAACTTTTCAGCAAATTTCTTACTTGCCATGTTCAGGCGAAGTGTCGGGTTCACTTCTCGTTCGGATCTTTATAGCCACTGGACCACGGGCCACGGCCTTGTCTGCATCCTCGGCGTCGGTCGGGCCAATCAGGCGCGAGCGGAATCGGCGCGGCGGCGCATGGTGGGGGAATGGGATGGGGTGGGGGGAGGAGCCGTCGGAACCGGGTCCTGGCGTCTCGCCCCGGTGCGGCCTGTTTATTCCATCTGCCGCCACCGACCTGCCTCCATCGGTGCGTTCTCGTCTTGATAATGTTGTGTTCCACGCGGTGCTGAGTTGGAAGCCACTATTCCGGTTGACCAGGTTATCACTGACCCGTATCTCCACCGCCTCTATAATAATAGAGCCCAAGAAACCTTTCGCTGTACACAGTCTCTTGGTTTCTCCAAACTGAATCGTGTGTTCACTGTGGCTGTGCTCCGCTACCGCGGACTTTTCCTTTTGTCCGAGGCGAACGCTTCTCACATATTCAGAGATTCTTAGAACAACTGAAATTGCTCACCGCCATCGAGCGAGGTGGCGCAGTGGTTAGCACATTGGACTCGCATTCGGAAGGACGACGGTTCAATCCCGCGTCCGGCCATCCTGATTTAGGTTTTCCGTGATTTCCCTAAATCGCTCCAGGCAAATACCGGGATGGTTCCTTTCAAAGGGCACGGCCGACTTTCTTCCCCATCCTTCCCTAATCCTATGAGACCAATATCCTCGCTGTTTGGCCTCTTCGTCCAAACATACAACCAAATTGCTCACCAGAGGCAAGACCACTGGATCTGACGAGGTACCATTTCGATTGTACACAGAGTATGCGAAAGTATTTGTTGCTCTTCCAGGAACAGTATACAGTAGGCGCCTAGAAGAGCGAAGCTTTGCTGGTTTTTGGTGGGAAGCGCAGGCTATTCCCGATATCAAGAAGGGTCGTCTAACAGAAGCTTTCAAGTAAGGTTGTCGAACAGACGGTCGGTTGAAGAATTTTAGAACACGTTTCATGCTCGCGTATTGTGATATTTCTACAGACTGAAAATCTCCTCTGCAGAAATGGATATTGGTTGCGAAAACAAATATCCTGTGGGGCCCAGCTCGCTCTTTTCTTCCATGAGACCGAGAAAGCAATAAATACAGGCGATCAGGTATGTGGTGCGTTCCTCGACTTTCGGAAGGTGTTCGACACAGTTCTACACAGTCGAAAAATATACAAAACAGGACCAGCTGTGTGACTGGGTCGAATACTTACTAACAAACAGAACACACAACGAATTCTTGAGACGCATGAAAAACTAGCTTTTCTTAAAACGGAGCACAGATATCCAGATTATACTCATTCAGTGTTAGATAATGAGAGCACTTAGTCACTTCGAACACTAACTCATTTGTAATAAGAGGTTTGAAGCTACACTCCTGGAAACTGAAATAAGAACACCGTGAATTCATTGTCCCAGGAAGGGGAAACTTTATTGACACATTCCTGTGGTCAGATACATCACATGATCACACTGACAGAACCACAGGCACATAGACACAGGCAACAGAGCATGCACAATGTCGGCACTAGTACAGTGTATATTCACCTTTCGCAGCAATGCAGGCTGCTATTCTCCCATGGAGACGATCGTAGAGATGCTGGATGTAGTCCTGTGGAACGGCTTGCCATGCCATTTCCACCTGGCGCCTCAGTTGGACCAGCGTTCGTGCTGGACGTGGAGACCGCGTGAGACGACGCTTCATCCAGTCCCAAACATGCTCAATGGGGGACAGATCCGGAGATCTTGCTGGCCAGGGTAGTTGACTTACACCTTCTAGAGTACGTCGGGTGGCACGGGATACATGCGGACGTGCATTGTCCTGTTGGAACAGCAAGTTCCCTTGCCGGTCTAGGAATGGTAGAACGATGGGTTCGATGACGGTTTGGATGTACCGTGCACTATTGCCTAGTACAGCGTGCGGGTCTCTCGCATCGTTCCCCCTACCCTCTGTCAAAGAATATGTGACTTCATCATCATCTTTAATACCCTAGTGGAATGAAAAAATTATATAGTATACTTTTCTCGTCTTAAAAAAAAAAGATCTATATCCCCCACCATGTTTACTTGAGTTACTTGATTCACCAAGAAAACTCCGCTACCCTTGTCATTCATAACATATGAGATATATTTATTTATTAATATCACATTTAAATGTCAAAAAATAGTCATCTACTTGCAACCATGTTTCGTGACACATGGAGCACTCTTGAGGTCGCCGTTACTGCATCTCGAGAGACAAGAGAATAAAGACAACCTCTGCGAGGAGCGACAAAGCGCAGTTAACCATATCTCGGCTCGTCAGTGAGTTTTATGATTGCTTGTTTATGAGCGTGCGCCATCACTGCATACTGTTATTGGCACATGGAGTATTGAGATGCGGCCGATCGCGAACACTCGGTCGGAGGGAGTATTCGAAAGAAAGCGAAGTAACGGACTGAATTCCACGGTCGGCTGCCGGAGGATTACTGAACAGTAATTCGAACTTGTGTTGTCACACCTCGTTCTCTTATTCATCAACGAAGTGCAAAGGTAGAGTTTCAATAAAATTCCTGAATACAGCTTGTAACGTAGCAAATTATTGCGAGTGTCATTTTGCTTTGAAAACGTAGTTTGCCGTGGAGCCTGGAGGAGAGCAGATTTTGGTTCCCATGCTCGCACAGCTGACGCTGGCTGCTGGGCCGGGCGAGCCGTGTGATTGCTTTTAAAACGCTGCGTGCAGCACACTCTTTATGAATCTGAAGAAATTCTTTTAAATGTAAATCGATCTCTTTCATACTTAGTAGAGCAAATAAAATGGATAACACAACCACTCTGTTAATATTACAAATCAGTAACTTCCATTCTTTTTGAGATATAAATTTTTACCTAGACATTGCTGGCATTGTGAAACTGAGTTAGGGGCTGTAATGTATTCATCTATAGTAGCAACTGAAATTACAACCAAGAAGACAGGTAAACATAATCTAACTTTATAGAATTTTCTTAAGTTTCATTACCATATATCTCTGGCTCAATTGCCGGCCGCGGTGGTCTAGCGGTTCTAGGCACTCAGTCCGGAACCGCGCGACTGCTACGGTCGCAGGTTCGAATCCTGCCTCGGGCATGGATGTGTGTAATGTCCTTAGGTTAGTTAGGTTTAAGTAGTTCTAAGTTCTAGGGGACTGATAACCACAGATGTTAAGTCCCATAGTGCTCAGAGGCATTTGAACCATTTTTTTCTGGCTCAATTAAAAGTTATTTTGTCGAAAAGTGAAATTCTGAGCCCGTGGCTGTGTACAAAATACGGGTTGAATTTTACCAGGTGCAGAAGTATGAAATCGGAATTTCCATATACACTCCTGGAAATGGAAAAAAGAACACATTGACATCGGTGTGTCAGACCCACCATACTTGCTCCGGACACTGCGAGAGGGCTGTACAAGCAATGATCACACGCACGGCACAGCGGACACACCAGGAACCGCGGTGTTGGCCGTCGAACGGCGCTAGCTGCGCAGCATTTGTGCACCGCCGCCGTCAGTGTCAGCCAGTTTGCCGTGGCATACGGAGCTCCATCGCAGTCTTTAACACTGGTAGCATGCCGCGACAGCGTGGACGTGAACCGTATGTGCAGTTGACGGACTTTGAGCGAGGGCGTATAGTGGGCATGCGGGAGGCCGGGTGGACGTACCGCTGAATTGCTCAACACGTGGGGCGTGAGGTCTCCACAGTACATCGATGTTGTCGCCAGTGGTCGGCGGAAGGTGCACGTGCCCGTCGACCTGGGACTGGACCGCAGCGACGCACGGATGCACGCCAAGACCGTAGGATCCTACGCAGTGCCGTAGGGGACCGCACCGCCACTTCCCAGCAAATTAGGGACACTGTTGCTCCTGGGGTATCGGCGAGGACCATTCGCAACCGTCTCCATGAAGCTGGGCTACGGTCCCGCACACCGTTAGGCAGTCTTCCGCTCACGCCCCAACATCGTGCAGCCCGCCTCCAGTGGTGTCGCGACAGGCGTGAATGGAGGGACGAATGGAGACGTGTCGTCTTCAGCGATGAGAGTCGCTTCTGCCTTGGTGTCAATGATGGTCGTATGCGTGTTTGGCGCCGTGCAGGTGAGCGCCACAATCAGGACTGCATACGACCGAGGCACACAGGGCCAACACCCGGCATCATGGTGTGGGGAGCGATCTCCTACACTGGCCGTACACACTGGTGATCGTCGAGTGGACACTGAATAGTGCACGGTACATCCAAACCGTCATCGAACCCATCGTTCTACCATTCCTAGACCGGCAAGGCATCTTGCTGTTCCAACAGGACAATGCACGTCCGCATGTATCCCGTGCCACCCAACGTGCTCTAGAAGGTGTAAGTCAACTACCCTGGCCAGCAAGATCTCCGGATCTGTCCCCCCATTGAGCATGTTTGGGACTGGATGAAGCGTCGTCTCACGCGGTCTGCACGTCCAGCACGAACGCTGGTCCAACTGAGGCGCCAGGTGGAAATGGCATGGCAAGCCGTTCCACAGGACTACATCCAGCATCTCTACGATCGTCTCCATGGGAGAATAGCAGCCTGCATTGCTGCGAAAGGTGGATATACACTGTACTAGTGCCGACATTGTGCATGCTCTGTTGCCTGTGTCTATGTGCCTGTGGTTCTGTCAGTGTGATCATGTGATGTATCTGACCCCAGGAATGTGTCAATAAAGTTTCCCCTTCCTGGGACAATGAATTCATGGTGTTCTTATTTCAATTTCCAGGAGTGTAGATGGTGCTAGACGTCAGTGTGGTGCCCGTGAGACCGAGTGCGCAGCTCCATCTGCTTCCTGTAACGGCTGACGGCGAATGTCGGCATACAATAACCCAAGTTCCACATATCGGTATGTTTCAAACTCGTTAACATGTCGAGTTTTGTGCCTACGAATTACGATTTGCGGATAGCATTGGTATTGTGCTATTATTTGAAGAAAACTGCTGCAGAATCTCATCGAGTACTTGTCGAAGCTTTCGGTGAACATGCTCTTGGGGAAACACAGTGCTTCGAGTGGTTCACAAAATTCGAAAATGGTTATTTTGACGTGAGAAACGACAAGCACGGGAAACCACTGAAAAAGTTCGAAGACGAGGAATTGCAGATCTTACTGGGTGAAAGTGATACTCAAACTCTACAGAAACTCGCGGGCACAGTTGAATGTGACGCAGCAAGCCGTTTCTCTAAAGCTATGGGAAAGGTGCAGAACGTGGGAAAATGGGCTTCACATGAACTGAATAAAAGTCAGCAAGCAAATCGAAAGACCTTTCGTGAAATGCTGTTCGCTAGATACAAAAGTAAATCGTTTCTCCATCGAATAGCGACAGATGGTGAAAAATGGATATAATATGAGAATTTCAAGCGTCGTAAATCATGGGTGAATGCGGGCAAATCGTCGACATTCACTGAAAGACCAAATCGTTTTGGACAGAAGACATTGCTCTGTGTTTGGTGGGATCAGAAGAGTGTCATCTGTTATGAACTGCAGAAACCTGGTGAAACCGTTAACACAGATCGCTGCAAACGACAAATGATCGATTTAAATCGAGCATTGCGTGAAAAACGACCGAAATATGGAAAAAGGCAACACAAAGTCATATTGCTCCATGATAACAGCCCATCACACACAGCAGAACGCGTCAGGAAAACGATCGAGGCGTTCAGTTGGGAAATACTAGGGCATGCGGCTTATTCTCCAGACCTGGCACCGTCCGATTAGCATCCATTTGTGTCATTGGGAGACGCTCTCGCAGCACAACGCTTCACTTCATATGAAAATATACGAAAATGGCTCGCTGACTATTTTGCTTCATAAGAACTGTTTTTTGACGTGGCATTCATAGCCTGCCGGAGAGGTGGGAGAAACGTATGAATACCAATGGAGATTTATTTTGAAAAAAAATATTGTTTATCATTTTAAGACAACGGACGTGTAATTTTTGCAACCAAATTCCAGTTTCATACTTCTACATCTGGTACAAAGAAGACAGCACCAACCAGTCACTTTTTACAATGCTATTTATTTATTTAAATAGTGCAGTTACCGGTTTCGAAACGAAAGGTTCATCTTCAGACGGCTAGTTCACGTTACAATATATTTTACATTAGCTTTTTCCAATTGATCAGATTTCCATGAGGTGGTAGTGTCGCTGAAAAAAAAAAAACAGCACCATTCCGTTCCAGTGCCGACTGCCTGTGATCACGCAGCAGCGAAAACTGTATGATGTACTTTTTTTAAGTATATTATGCACATAATCTGAAGTACCATTCACATACCAAGAAATTTCACCACATGGAAGTGTGTACGCAAAGATGGCAATATCGCAACCATAACCGTCGTTAAGTATAAATATACTTTAAAAAAGTTCATCATACAGTCTTCGCTGCTGCATCATCACAGGCAGTCAGCATTGGAACGGAATGGAGCGGTTTTTCCAACGACACCACCACCCGAAGGAAATTTCAGCATTTGGGAAAAAGCTAATGTAAAATGTATCGTTACTTGAACTAGCCGTCTGAAGATGAACATTTCGGTTCGAAACCGGTACAGCTGAATTTAAATAAATAAATAGCATTGTAAAAAGCGACTGGGTGCTGTTGTCTTCTCTGTAAGAGTTAACCTGTATCAATTAAAAGTACTTTGGAAAATTATTATTTCATGGGGTTTCGGTCGTGCGAGTGTTTTGGAGAGACTGAGGGAGTGTATGGAGGACATACGGAAAGTGAGAATGTGATATTTTATTGAAACTATGTAAATGTAAGTGTGAGAAAGTTGTTGTGTAATAGCGGAATTTGTTACGTATGTCCGAATGAGCTTGATTTTGTAAAAAGCAGCCAGAAGTGGCGTTGAGAATTAAATTTATTAGTGATTTATTTTGTGGGAAGGTATCGCATTCCGTTTTCATTAGATTGTATTTAGTTACGGAATTACGAAATTTCTAGTCTGAATTACTTGTTTTAATGTGATTGGCTGACATTAGAAATACCGCGAGTGTAGAAGTGCTCGAGATGATATACTAGCCAATAGGAACTCAGCATTTCCCGCGCGTTTGAGTAGGGCTTTGTGCCTGAGATCTATGAGTCGATATAGTCGCTCTGGAGCCGTCTTGTGGTAAAACGCGCTGATCAGATTTATACCAAAATGAAGAAATTCGCTCGTTTGATCGGTTCTCGTGTAGGTGACGAAAAACGATTACAATATTGAGTATTTTGTGGAAGTTTGAGTCTTGTGACTGGTTTATTTAAGGAGATATTCGCGTGCGAACATTTAAAGTAGCACATAAATTCTACGTGGCATATTTCGTGCAGATAACGAGATATTATGGCGAGCACTTTTTTACAAGAAGCCTACTGAACGACTGTATGTGTTAACTCACAAGAGGTCGTGCGCCAGTGACTGTTTAGGACTAAATATGTTCTGGCTGCTGCCGTGTGTGAACTTGTTACAGAGTCAGTCAGTAACATCGCATAATTGATATCGGGATATTAAACACGGAATTGAGAGCCATTTTCCTTGTTTTAAAGACAATAAACCAACTTAAAGGAAATTTTAAACTTTTTTTTTCACACGAGTCATGCGAGAATACCTACCACTCGATTGTTTAACTAACTTTCAGCTACTGCTCATTGACTGGAGTTATGTGGACTTTGCGTGGTAGGTATTTAGTAGATTTTCGACAAAGCTGCTTTTGTCGGCTAAACCAGTATCTGCCATCGCAGAGTGAAGGGGCAGAGAACCTGAAAACTATCCAGATAGGTGGACAGATTGTTTAATGGATAGTGAGAGAGCAACCCGCACCGCCGCAAGCGTGATGGAACAGCACGTGACAAAGGTGAACTAGAATTTTATACTGCACGACTACATTGGTGATGCGCCGGAAAATGTGTAGCGCACGCTAGTGTTTCCCTTACGAAGCGTGTCCACGCTGCTCTAATCCGCTGTGTTTTAATCACTTCATTGAAACTGCACATTTGGACTTCGGTGACGGTGGCTTAAATTGCGAGGTTCGTTCTCTCTGTTCACTTCTCTGATAATTAATCCTCTCCTTGTCGATGATGGATTGTTTCCTCACTTGTACTTTTTGATATTTCTTCATGATCGCTTGGCTGAAGTTCATTATGCACAATAGATTGAAATGACAGTCCAATCTTAGTGTACTACAGTGAAGCCTCAAGAAACTGGTTTAGGGACGGATATTCAAATACAGAGGTATGTAAACAGCCAGAACGCGGTGCAGTGGTCGACAGCTGACTGGAAACGTGTTGTTTGGTAGAACGAGTCTCGTTTAAAATTATATCGAGTGGATGGATGTGTACGGATATGTAGACACTCTCATAAATCCATGAACTGTTCAAGCTGGTGGAGGCTCTGTAATGGTGTTGGGCGTGTGCAGTTACAGTTATATGCGACCCCTGATGCGTCTAGATACGATCCTGACCGGTGATACGTACATAAGCATCCTGTCTGATCACCTGCATCCATTCATGTCCATTGTGCATTCTGACAGACTTGGACAGTTCCATCAGGACAATGCGACACCCCATACGACCATAGTTGCTACAGACTGGCTCTAGAAACACTCTTCTGAGTTTAAACACTTCCGCTGGCCAACAGACCCCCCCCCCCCCCACCCCCCAAACAAGAACATTATTGAGCATATCTGGGATGCCTAGCAACGTGCTGTTCAGAAGAGATCTCCACATCCTCGTACTCTTTGGGATTTATGGACAGCCCTGCAGGACTCATGGTGTCAGTTCCCTGCAGTTTCTTTGGCTCTTCAGTGTACTTCATTTCTTGTGTATGGGTGGGAACGATGCAGCTTTGCAGTCTTGCTTACATGGCTGCTAAAACGGAGCTATTTCATCAGCATTCTTTGAAACGAACCTAATTGGTATATGGTCTGGTCGAGAAGACTTGCCTTTATTAAATGACGTAAGTAGCTTCGCTGCACCGAGAACCTCCCAGATTAACTGTGACAGCTGTCATTGGTTTGAACTCTACAATATTTACTGCATCTTCCTGGTGGGGACAGACACAACGCCTTTTCCGTGGCCAAGGAAGTGCCTAGCGACAACGATCCCCAGAGCGCAACGTCTCCCAACGTGGCCGTCCACCAGCTGCTAAGGGGTCAACCACAAGCATCGCCCATCTCTGAAGCCATCGACTAACCGCCCTGAAACAGCGCCGATAGCGACGGCAGAAAGGTCAGCCTTCTGATACAAAGCCTCACGCTATGACCCCGTCCAAGCTTTTTGGCGTCACGATAGGAAATAAATGCACCGAGATAAACGCGCGAATAATGACGCAGGCACTTGGAAATAGAATTCCCCATCAGTGCGGGGCTACGGCGATGCAATCTGGCACGCTTTCCGTGAGCCCTCCCGCTCCTACCACGGGGCTGCAACTAACCTACACCAAATGAAAACAGCGGCGTACTGAGCTGTAACAACAGCGTCTGTACAGAGTTTCGTACCTGCCACGCCAATGCGGACCAGGGCTGGCACTGTAGCCTGCAATTAACCTGTCATCTCGCTCATCAGAAGTTCCATATGAGCTGAGAATGAGGGCAGCGCCCCGTCGAGATCAAAGTAATTAAAGACTGAACATTAGCTCAGATATGGAACCGTAAAGGAAAGAAACGATGTCGGGTACAGTAGACAGGCCAACATGGTTAAGATTGATGACAAAAATTATGGTGTGCTGCGCGGGATTAGCCGAGCGGTCTGGGGGACTGCAGTCATGGACTGGCGGCTGGTCCCGGCGGAGATTCGAGTCCTCCCTCGGGCATCAGTGTGTGTGTTTGTCTTTAGGAAGATTTAGGTTAAGTAGTGTGTAAACTTAGGGACTGATGACCTTAGCAGTTAGGTCCCATACGATTTCACACACATTTGAACATTCTTGAACAAAATTGTGGTGTGTTTCATTTTCCTTCTTCGTGCTGACCAGTCTTACGAGGAAGTATAACAACTAGAACGTACGTTCTACCACTCATCATTCATGAAACTGAAGTTCTATTAGAATACCGTGGAATTATTTAGTTACTGTAATTCAGTAATACCTTTCGACGAGGCATATCCACTGAAGAGCCAAAGAAACTGGTACACCTGCCTAATATTGTGTAGGGCCCCTGCGAGCACGTAGAAGTGCATAACACAACGTGGCATGGACTCGACTAATGTCTGAAGTAGTGCTGCAGGGAACTGACACCATGCGTCCTGTAGGGCTGTCCATAAATCGCAAAGAGTACGAGGGTGTGGAGACCTCTTTTGAACAGCACGTTTCAAGGCATCCCAGATATGCTCAAAAGTGTTCATGTCTCGGGAGTTTGCTGGCCAACGGAAGTGTATAAACTCAGAAGAGTGTTCCTCTAGTCACTCTGTAGCAATTCTGGACGTATGTGGTGTCGCATTGTCCTGCTGGAATTGCCCAAGTTCGTCGGAATGCACAATGAATATGAATGCAAGAAGGTGATTGAAGAGGATGCTTACGCACGAGTCACCTGTCAGAGGCGTATCTGAACATATCGCTGCAACTGCACCGCCCCCCCCCCCCCCACACGTACACACAATTACAGAGCCTCCACCAGCGTGAGGAGTCCCCTGCTGACATGTAGGGTCCATGGATTCATGAGGTTGTCTCCATACCCATTTACGTCCATCTGCTCGGTACAACTTGAGACTCGTCCGACCAGGCTACATGTTTCCAGTCAACAACAGGTCAATGCCAGTATTAACGGGCCCAAGCGAGGCGTAAAGCTTTTGTCGTGCAGTCATCAAGGGTACATGAATGGGCCTGCGGTTCCAAAAGCTCATATCGACGATGTTTCGGTGAATGGTTCACACGCTGACACTTGTTGATGACCCAGCATTGAAATCTGCAGCAGTTTGCGTAAGGATTACACTTCAGTCACGTTGAACGATTCTCTTGTCATCGTTGGTCCCGTTTCTGCAGGATTTTTTTCCGACCAGAGTGATGGAGATTTGATGTTTTACCGGATTCCTGATATGGTCGTACGGTAAAATCCCCACTTCACCGCTACCTCTGAGTAACTGTGCCCCATCAGTCGTGCACCGACTGTAACACCACGTTCAAAATCACTTAAATCTTAATAACCTGTCGGCAGTAACGGATCTAACAACTGCGCCAGACCCGTGTTATCTTATATAAGCACTGCCGACCGCAGCGCAGTATTCTGCCTGTTTACATATCTCTGTATTTGAATACGAATGCCTATACCAGTTTCTCTGGCAGTTCCGTGTGGAAGTAAAGATAAATTTCATTGATATCGATCTGTAGTAAGATTTTGGAACATATACCGTGTTCAAACATTGTGATATACCTCTAATATCTATTGACATCTATTCACAAGCAACCGGTGTGGATTCAGAAAATATTGTTCTTCTGAAACACCAGTATTTATTCGCACGAAGTAATAAGTGTTGTCGACAGGGTATTTCCAATTGCCCATATTTCCGTTTTTCCACAAGGCTTTTGACACCGTTTCGCACTAGTGCCTTCTGATTAAACTTTGTGCCGGTGAGGTTTCGTTTCAGCCGTGCGACTGGATTCGTGATTTCCTGTCATAAACGTCACAGTTCAGGACTCGAACCTCCGACGGGGGCAGCCGCGCGAACCGTGGCAAGGCCCCCATAGATCGTGCGGCTACTCCGCGCGGTGGTCATAGTAAAAGACGGAACGTTGTGTAGTGATACGGAAGGTATATTTGGCGTTCCCCAAGGAAGCATTACAAGTGTTCCACAGTTTTGAATCTGCATAAAAGATTTATGAGACAAACTGAGCAGCCATTTTATACTGCTTGCAGATGATATTCTCTTTTACCGTTTAGTAAAGTCAACAAAAGGTCAAAACGAAGTGAAAAATAATTTAGACAAGATATCTGCATGATACAAAAAGTAGCAGCCGACGTTGAACAGTGAAAAGTATGGTCTGGCTCTTGAGAACTAAGAAATTCTGCTACATTTTGTTAAACGACTTGAACATTATGGAAAAACTTAGAGGCTATCGATTAAAAACAAATTTAAACGTTATCAGTTCATCTAAATGTCTGTGTATTTGAAGGGCAAACAAACTTTAACCCTCACATAAATATGTTTAGGAAAACGAAATCCACAGAAATGAGGAACTTTTTTGTACTATTACGGTACAGGGGAGGGAGTGTAGCATATACGAAAGGGCGCTTATCCATGTAGTGAGATATTTCCACGAATTATTTAGGCGTTAGTTTTATCCTACGTGTTGCTCGACAGTAATGGTAACGCTATAGTCTGAAAGTAGTTCTTTGAGCCCTCTGCCAAAAACTTAAAAGTGAACTGCTGAGTAATCTTGCAAACGTAGACGTAAATGTAATCAGGTAATTTTCCACTCATGTAAGACCCAAGTTCATTTAGTTTTGGATCTCTGCAGAAAAGCAATCAACTACGTGTTTGCTGTGGTGTCTACTCACCAGTTTCAAGCTACATCTTTACTCTGCTAATTTCTGTATATAGAGGTTCCTTTTTAATGTATCATGGCTTTGTTAAGCTTTAGATTTTACTCAGTCATGGAGGTACTAAACGGCACTATTTTATACAGGGTTAAGAACTTCGAAGGGTAATAGAGGGGTCAACGCTGTCCTCTACGCCACTCTTTGGCTGCATACAATGTTGTTGCGACAAGCGTGGATGCGTTCGACTCCTTCCAACTTCTTGAATACCGCCAAGTTCCGCTTGCTGACCAGCAGCCGAAGAAATGGCATGGGTTCCCGACATCAGCTTGTTCCTCAAGATACGCTCTACTGCTTCCCTCCCCCCCCCCCCCCCCCCCCCGACTACCCGAAGTTTTTCGGTAGCGCTTCGTTGCGCCCCGTATGTCTTTGCATGACATATTGCTTGTTTGACTTAATCAATGAAGTCCCTGCGATGGCACTAAAATTTTTCCTTGGTTACTTTGTAGGTGGTGTCTGGGAGAAAACGTTTGAAATAATGTGTAAAGTCTGTTGGAAGCTGCTAAGTTCTCTCCTTGTCGAATACTGAATAAATAGAATCTGGATATATTGTACGCCGTGACGTAACACTGTTTCTTACTTTGGTACTCGACTTATTGTGTTAAACTTGTAACGTAAGACTAAACTTTTCAATGAGTAATTAATGGAAAAATTTTAAATTTTTAAGTTTGGCCAATAATTATGCAGAAAACCAAATTTTTGTCGCCCCGGGAAGCGGCTAAATACGCAGCCTGCAACTGAATTGTGTGACCTTTTTAGCGTCTAGTGATACAGATTGTAACTGTGTTTTATCGGAAGCTTACAAACTTTTCTTGTAAAATTTGCGAGTTCAGATGATGTAACATTTCTGTTACTCTATCTAGACGGTCAAAATCTATTTAAACGTTCCAATCACTAAAAAATGTGTGGTGTGGGGTACCTCAAGCACCTCCGTAAAGTTCGAGAAACCGGCTACTGTTCTCATTGTCCTTTGTGAAGGTGCAATAGAAATACCCTGGGGTCGATCTCTGACATGAAAAGAACGAAAAAACTCCATATATACGTAGAATTAGCAGGCTCTTGTATTGTAGTGTGGCATTTGATGTTAAGTTAGTGTTTGAATGTTTTTTTTAAAAGGAACACTTAGATGGCATACGTCTTACATTTTTGTAACAATTAGCCTCTAGTTTTATATATCCATGGTCTCACTATGTCAGTTGTCAACAAAATAATGTTTTCATAAATTACTTGTGGTGAATGCCAGATTTGTTCCATTGTAAAGGACAGACAAATACGATTACTCTTGGTTTGTATGTTTATTTTGAGCTTCTACCCCACCTCATATTATGATCTACCCGTCGGTTGGGTGTCAAATCTTGGTGTTGCTTCCCTTTTTATTGCCACTACTGAACTCAGCTCATTCCTCCTGTTTCCTGCAGATATTACTGGACAGTTTTTCATAACAGTCCTCAAACACATGTAAATTCATATGAATTCAGATTAGATATCCACCCGCAACTTGAATAATTAAGTGCAATCAGACTCTAAATGTACAAGTGATTTTCAGCTTCTGTAAAACAGAATTGCGAGCTGTTTGGAAATAAGAGAATGTTTTGGAGGCACACTGGCTGACACTGGGATAGAGCCATACGCTGGATTAGTCAGGAACCTTATTGAACTCTTCTTAGAAGGCTGGAGTGGGGAGGCATCTAGCTCCGACTCGAAACACGTCTGCTATCTCTGCGCATCTCCTCACCACTGCTCAAACTTTTACCGCGTGCACCTAGCTCTGTTAGCTGTCAAAGATCTTACTACTCGAAGATGTACTACTCGTCCAACCTTGCGGTTGGGAACTATCGACATTTTTCACTGGCTCTATCCTGATCGAATCTCAGCACATACCTTTCAATACCAAGATACTATAAAGCTCTCAAGTGCAACATAATTATCAAATAGTTGCTGTGTTACCATGGTGAATGGAACAGTGACGCTTGGCGCTTGTTTGGTATGTCGTCAGAACTGGTATTGGCCGTCTTATAAGAGCTGACTGCAGAGCATCTATGACTAAAGTCTCATGTCACGTCGACATCTGGGACGTTAGGGAAGGAGCAGAAACACGAACTGGGGAAAATGGTTGTGCGCTTCGCGAAGGAACTTTCCAATTGTACCTCTCAAAAATGTAGGAGAACCAAGTAAAAACCTAGATCTGAATGGCTGGTCGGCGATTTGAACCGACTTCCTCCAGAATGCGAGTCCATTGTGCTAACCACTTCGCAGGCTCATTCGGGAAGAGCGCACTGTGGGAAAGACGAGGGATCACCAAGCGGCTACATCGTGGGTGCTGACGTATGGGATGCTTCATGTCTGAGGTCGTGCGGGCAATGGGCTTTGCACCGGGCACTTGTCACGAGACTGTCCACGCAAACCCAGTGCCAAGCAAAGCCGCCGTTTTCAGCATACAGTGCTGTGGGCAGATTATAAGCCTCTCGTAGAATTGTTGCTATTCAATTAGTGAAACAGCAATAGTGAACCACTGGTCGTGAGAATGATGGTGATGTATGTGTTTGTACAGTCTATGGTGATGATTTTGGCGAGAGCTTCTGGTAATTGTAGGTTAGTGACTTCAGTGAAGATACTATTGAAACGCCGGCCGCGGTGGTCTCGCGGTTCTAGGCGCCCAGTCCGGAACCGTGCGACTGCTACGGTCGCAGGTTCGAATCCTGCCTCGGGCATGGATGTGTGTGATGTTTAAGTAGTTCTAAGTTCTAGGGGACTGATGACCACATCAGTTGAGTCCCATAGTGCTCAGAGCCATTTGAACCATACTATTGAAACGGATGTTGGATTTAGGACGTGTATTGCGGAAGCATGCACCAGGAAATAGGGCATGTACGTCAAGAGATGAATTGGATTTCAGTTATGCTGGAAGAATTTTGATTGAAATCTTCAGATGTGTTGGGGAATGTGGTGTAGGTACAGTTAGTAAAATGGTTCAAATGGCTCTGAGCACTATGGGACTTAACATCTGTGGTCATCAGTCCCCTAGAACTTAGAACTAATTAAACTTAACTAACCTAAGGACATCACACACATCCATGCCCGAGGCAGGATTCGAACCTGCGACCGTAGCGGCCACGCGGTTCCAGACTGAAGCGCCTTTAACCGCACGGCCACATCGGCCGGCTACAGTTAGTAGGAGGTTAGGTGTCAGTGAATATTTTGTGGTTAGGAGAAATCAAAATTGAGTTGAGAAAGGATGTAGACAGTTTGTAGATGTGGAGAAGGTGAGATTAAGTACTGTAAGTACTCCAACAGCCCAGGGCTTAAAAGAATTTTGTACACCATGGTGTTAGTGTTGGTGTTGGGATTCAAGATATTGCGATATATAGGAAGGAAAAGGAGGTGCGATGTGCGAGGAGTGGGAATTTTATTAGCTGGTGCAGAATCCGAGTGAAAGAAGACAAAAACTTTCTAAATCGGAGATCGCATAAATTTATTTTCTTGCGAACAAAGGGTTTCGACAGACTTTGTTGCCACCTTCAGGTCACAAAAAATTTTTGAAGACCTGAAAATGACAGGAAAGTCGTCGAAACAGGTTGTTTGTAAAGAAAGAAATATTTGCGCGATCTTAGCTTTAGAAAGTTTTTGCCAAGTAAAAGAGATTGCTCCTTCTAATTTATATGCACGAGAATAGTCAATAAAAGAAGATATCAAGAGACGGAAACCGGTTTTGGAGCATAAAATTTGACGATCTGAAGGCTTCGATAAAATTTAGAAGGTCGCGAAAGTCACTGACATTTCGAAATTAGCAACTGAACTGACGTGGCTCAACAAAAGAAGATTTTTGTCTGTATGGTCCACCAAGAAAAAGTACGGGTTGAGGTAGATAGTACACACGACGTATCGAATATGACACTTCTAAAGCAGTATGAAGCACTAATGCGAAGCATTCGATTACGGGTCTTGTTGGCAGTGCTGGAGCGAAGAGTACAGGAGAGACCAGGACTCACCTCATCCTCCTGCGACGTGGCCATTTCCGGCTCGTTCTCCTCCAGCTTGGTCAGCAGCTTGTCCTGGAACACAAGAGGGCGCTTGTTAAGTCACGGATTGTCTAGAGACGCTGGTTCTGCGTTCTGGTATTTTGCAGTTTGACATTACCAAGGATAGGTACAGTGCACGCCACATCAGGAGCGTACCTGGGAGGCAGAGAGGCAAATAGAGAAAGCGACAGGTATTGGTGGAGGAAGGGACGCGCCGTACAGACACACTTAACGTTAGACAAGACTAACAAAGTGCTATTACAGTCAACAATGAATGAAATTGTGCGACTACTGCACCGTATGGAGGAAAACGATTGTCGCTCTTCAGTTTTAATCACAGTACGGCATCTGGAAGAAGAAGGGACCTCACTGGCTGCCGACGATTCTTGGAGGTACATGTGCGGAATATTTAAATACTGGTCCGCCTCCCAGTATGGCAGCAATCCGAATGTTGTTCATGCGATCGCTAGAAGCTTATTTTATCTGTAGCAGAAGTGCTCTATTGCCTGTCTAAGTCATCATTCAGATTGGATGCTGAAGTATTTGCCTGTAAGCTTTTGAAATTAATTATAAATAAAAGTAATTTATTGTTATTTGAAGCATAATAAATGTAACGAGCCCCAAGTATCGCTGAAAATAGTGATCAACCTCAGCATACCGCACTGCGCATGACGAGCTTCGGTTTCACAAAGCAACCAGAAGATGAGGTTCACGTAGTAAACTCCCGAGTTGAAACGGGGAGCATGTTGATGTGGCTGCTGTATCCAAGGGGCACTGAGGCTTCACGCGGTGCAGTAGAGGCAGGGGGGTTGCCTGCAGAGCAGGCGCACGCAGTGGGACGGCGTACAAAGGGCCCAGTCGACAGGCAGAGTACGCAGTCTTTGCCGTACTGTTTTGTTTGGCCTATCACGTGGAAGGATTATAGAGGAACTCAGGATCCTTCCACCGCTGGGTATTTAGGGGTTGCACGGTGTGATGCTCATAGAGTGAAGTACAAAGTCAACTGGAGTTCAACTGGAGAGTCACTGGGTCCATTTCCTGGCCCGGCGACCTGTCAGCTAGTATGGGGGTGGCTCTCGCCCACGACTTTCATCGCTCAGGGAATGGACTATGGAAGAGTAAATTCACCTAATTAACACTTCAATACAAAGTGATTAATGGTCATGTCAGCGTTCTTCAGATGAGTGTTAAGTCCTGTATGTATTTTATTCATTAATAAAAGTTATGAACATTTACTCAGAAGTCACATAATATTTTACGTATAGCCATTACAGGCAATGTCAGCAATTGAGGTGGCATAATAGTTAATGCATTGGACTCGCAATTGGGAAGACAACGGTTCGAATCCCCGTTCAGGCATCCAGGTTTATGTTTCCCGTGATTTCCTTAAACGGGGATCGGTCCCCTGGAAAGGGCACGACTGATTTTCTTCACCATCATTTCGCAATCCGTTATTTTCTGTCTATTACTACCTTGTTGTCCATGAGGAGTTAAACTCTAATCTTTCTTCCTTTTTCCTTACAGCAATGCCGAAAAAGTTCTATGCTGCTTTACAGTTTTTCCTTAAATTTGTCACATTATGTAAATGACATAGAGATTGGAATGTGGAAAGAAGTCAAACAAATATATTTAATTTAAATGCAGTGCGATGGAATAACTGTCCACTGCTTGTGATCTAACGATTAGCGTCACTGCCATCATGCGGTCACGGGTTCGATTCTCAGATGGATTGGAGATCTTCTCCGCTCGGAAACGGTGTCTTCATGTTGTCCTAATCATGACAAAGACAATGAAGTCGTTGAACCGATGTCACCATACAGGCGAATAACCCCTGACATGATGTTCCAGGAGGAATTGTCGATATTCGGGGATATGACAGGATCGATCATTGGAAGCAGAAGAGTCTAGTAAATATCGGCTGTAAAATGCTTAACTTAACAGCTATGAGCAATTGTTCATCTTCGCCACTGTGAATCCATCGCTTCTACTGAACAAGTGTTCATAGCTCGTAATGTATGTATTTTAGAGACCATATTTACTAGCCAAATGTTTCTTCTTTTTGTTCATACCGCCTCCTCCCATAACACAGAAAGCAAAAAGCTTGCAGTATAAGAGATTTGTTTCACAGTGTCGAAGGTGCAGAAGCACTCATACCACTTCAGGTACGCCCATGTTTACTAGACATTTTTGCTTTGAATGAATATTCCTGAATGTTGACCATCCTTCCTGTGACACCCTATGTTATGCTGGTAATTCTCTTTACAAATTAATCCACAGCATTAAATTTAAAAGTTTCCAGGGAAGTACCCTTCAGTGGAGTGGAAGAAGTTCCCCAAACAAAAAGCTGCTTGCTTCAATTCTTAACTCCACCACATAAACTACGTGACATTTAATATGGTCAAGTAGGTTACTGAATACATGTGTACCAATCAATTCGACTCCTTTCTGTAGTAATGTTAACCACCTGGAGTCTTTGTAGCAGTCGTTTCTGGTGCTAGTGCTACATCTACGAAGTTGACAAATTTTTGACAAAAATAATATATATATTTCAAAATGAACATACCGTATTAAGGCGTTGAAGCATTTATTACGTTCAACTTACAATTGTAAATCATACACTAAATGAAAGAGCAACTCAAGCAGTTTTTTGGTATACTTGTGCGCAATGGGAAGAGTGACTGGAAAACGTGTTGAACGAATGCTAGTCTTTCACGCTTAGCTCCAAGAAATATCCCCGCGGAAAGTTTATGGGCCTTTCTTTTTCGGTGAATCAACTGTAACTGATGTTTCTTATCTTGATGTGCTACAGCTATGGCCCATGCCTCAATGGGAAGAAGCTGAACAACGCATCTTTGTTTGGGAGCAAGATTGTGCGCCGCCCCACTAGCAAACTCAGTACGCGACTGGTTAAACGACGTTGTATCCGACCGGTGGATTGGGCGCAAGGGGCCGGTTGACACAGCATTTTATGCATGACCTCCACGTTCGCACACGATCTGACGCGATCATGGGTGTAAGCCTCCGATACCAGCTTACCCATCCGACTTTAGAAACAGTGTTATTGCAGCAGTTACTCCTGACACGTTGATCAAGGTTTCGGAACAAATCGCCTACCGACTCGATGTGTGATCAGTGTTCACACCGAATAATTGTAAGAAAAACTATTTGTGTTTCTCTTTCATTTAGTGTATTATTTATAATTTTAAGGTGAGTGTAATATGTGCTACAAAGCCTTAAAACCCGTGTATTCATTTTGAAACACCCTGGTTATATATATTAGTCGTACAACACGCTTCTGTAGTCTGGAAATACTGTTCCTTCAAGTTTAGGTATCCTAAAAAGGATTCCGTAAATTAACGATGAATCTAAATCTCCCGAATAAACTAGTTAATTCATATTTAAATAGTCTCTAGCCATAATCAGGCGTACCACAAATGTAGTTAAACCAAGGCGCTTCATTAATTCTTAGCGGTGCGTTTTTGATCAAGCTTGTGCCCTATCTGGAATCTCAAAGACTTGATACTTCCTGCTTCGTATTTTCATTGTTTGAGAAAACTATTTATGTAGTACCATTTTTCCATGCTGCCTTCTGTAGAACAACGAGGCTGTTTTTCAGTTAAGGATTGTTGGTGGAGAACTCAACCCGCCTCAAATATTTTCAGAGAAAGCTTTGCTTCTGGGCATCATGCCGATCTTCGGATAGGTACAACTGTTTAATTGCAGTAATATACTCATCAACAGCCGGTACAACCCTTAGGCACCACATACGAATGAGTTCTTGATGAAACTATATATGTTGTGTGGATGATTTGAATAATACAGAAAAATATGTGTATATAATTTATGAAATATAAAGTGAATGATTCTGCGTGAAAAAAGGAGTCAAGCACCCAGAAGGCACGGTCGGATGTAAATGTAACTTTGTGAACGTACGCACCATCGCCGAGTGTGTAAATGATTCAAGTTGCAATTTTTGTGACAGGTAGAACGGCGGCCAGAATGTGTTAGTTTTGTGAATGTGTAGTGTTGTTATCCTGCGTGCCAGTGTATATAAGGGACGTCAGATGTTGACTCATCTCACGGAGATGCCCATACTCGTATGAGAAAGCCTTATCAGCACCTGACAGAGTTTAAAGGGTCGTTTTTGTGGGTATAATTTATCCGTCTGGTCAGATGTACTCTTATTGTACTGCAGTTCTCCGTTTAATATTCGAGAAGTATTTCAAACACAAGTCTCATACCGATATTTGCTCTTAGCTCCTAGCTATTGGACAATAATACCGCAAGAAATTCCTAATTTATCTTTTCTGATAGTTGCTCATACATCTTCAGTACAGTAACGTTAGTGGTTTTCTTGGAATGTGCTTTTAAAATATTTCTCAAGCCACGAACAACACGGCATTCTCAATATGGTCGCGAAATCCTCTCCTCGGAAGGAAGCAGACGGCTACGTCAGGCAAAAAAAAAAAAAAAAAAAACAACAACAAAAAAAACGGATTCCTAACAAATAGATGCCACAATAGCCCAGAATATTGCGTTTGGCGCTCGAAAAAATTTAACGTAAAATTTTGCTGTCGTGGACTCAGGTATAGTTCCCGCAACAGCGCAGGCGCACTCAAATTACAGCGAAACGAAAATTAGCCTTAATCGTTTAATATAGGAAACACACCTAAACCCAAGGAGCTACCTATTCCAATCTATAACACAGCTGTCTGACAGATCTTGACTGTAAAGATTATCATTCAGAACTCACACAAATCTGATTTGCTGTATTGCTTTCGATTCTTTGCTCGTTGTCAATAGTTCATAATGCTTCTTAGGCGATGGCTGCGTAATAAACTAAAAGGAGTTAGCATCTTGTCTAGGCTCCTGTTGGAAACGTCAACAACATGGCATACAAGTAAGACCTAATTACGATGCTAGAAGCAGTTTACCGCGGATCGTTGGACCGATAACGCATTCCACAGAGTTCAGAAAGTCCACTTTCTCGAGAAGGATCTTCCAACACAACTATATCGCAGGTGTCGATCTGTTATACACTTACGAGATATGCTTTACTCTCAGATGTTACGAAACTTTCTCTATGCGGAATATCTCCTGCGTAAAAATCAATATGGACCTCCAGAGAGCGATCGTGAGAAACACAGCTCGGCCTGTTAATATTCGGCATGTGGTTCTGGTTGTGGGATCCAGACCGCAGCAGGTAACGACGCCCAGGCTGATAACGTGTTCCTTCTCTAAAAAGGAGATTGACGCAATGTAATACACTTCGCCATTTCGAGGTGACGGTAGCTCGAAACATCTTGGTAATACAAAACTTCCAAGGAAAAAAGATCTCTACGCCGGTCTCAAAGGGCAAAAATGTAGGACTTGAATGTAGGTTCTGGTACTAGCAAAGGCAGTTCTGTAGGACTCAAAATCTTTATTTATATATCATCAGACGTTTAACATTCACTGCTGGCGAAAACGGTCCTCTATACTTCAATGACAAGCGCCATATTTTTTTCTGTCGTTTAGCCCCCTACATTATGTCTTTTCTCATCTCTTCAGTTTCCTCGCTTCACCTACTACCCATTCACCTGGCTACATAGCCTACACATCTACGTTTTATTTGCATGTTTTCTGTCTGGCCGAGTAATTTCCAGCATTAATTTCATCCGTAATACATGATGTGTTTGAAAGCCTGCAACTGCGTCAAAAATTATTTAAAAGTACTGCATCAGTTACGTATTTGTTGGCGCAGCACTTCATTATTTAAGTCAATTTACAACATATATCTCTCCTTTTCTCGCTAAGCAAGCCTTATTTTGTGAACGTTTTTCACATCAAAAGTACATGTCACACAACCATAAGCCAAACTGCCAATACAGATTGACTGTAAGCCTTCTGTTTTGAAATATGTCGGAAGCTGTTTCGAAAACTCCACTTAGTATAGGAACTCTACTGTCTACTTTTTCTGCAGTTCTTTCATTAGGAATTTTCAATTTCTCTAAATAGAAAAAGTGTCTATTGAATTTTCAAAAGAAAAACAGCCTTGGCTGCAGGGTAAATGGTACTTTTATTGACGCGTTTCTCTCTTCTGGGGCATCATCAAAATATTTTAATATACTATAAAATTTGTATTCGTCACGTATGGGTGGACCGTTGTGTGTACTTTAAACGCATCAGGGTCAACTGGAAACGTAAAGCCGGCATAGGACAACACTTACAAATTTTGAAACCACTTAGCACAATTGTACACTAAGCATAACTTGTTCCAATCAGACTACTGGTTCTACAAGTTATTTATTAGTCCGTACTGTTTCTTTTTCATTGTGTACATTACAAAATTACTTTATTCTTATTATAAATGATTTTCAAGTATATATTAATATCTGCTCCATTAAGGTCCTCCATTAATGGTTAAACTTTACCTACACTGGATAGAAACCTCGTCAGCTAACGAATATAGTATACTTATGTTAGATTAGTATTACTCTTCCTTCGTTTTTCCAGTTCAAAGTTATGAAAATTTTCTGTAGCGTTTCTGTCAATAGCTTCTGATGGTATGAAACCTACTTGCTTGGCTACTCTTCCATTTCTAAATGCCTCTGTATCCTAATGAAGTTTAATGGAAGTTGCAGATTTGTTTAATTATTCTTCAGTAGATCTATACTGACATGGGTAGAATCAGTGACTAGTTTCTCAAAGGTTATTAGTGCAGAAGTAAATAATGTTTAATGCAATTGCAGACAGTGACTGATGGACAAGAAGAATTTGAAATCACTCCATGGTTTGATTTTCCAGAAAATATGTTACTGCCAGCAACTTTGCTCCAATTTCTACAAACACAATAATGCTCTCTGGATTTACTTAAACTAGTAGCTACAGTATGTCTCCGAACAGAAGCCTTCTTATTTCTGCAAGCTATTCCATCCACGTGTCAAATCACCAATAGCTGTTCTTTCCTACTTGAAAATGAAAAGAGGGGTGTATACGGTTAGATGATATGTACCCTCTGCCAAGCACTCTAATGTTGTTTGTGGATTATGAATGTTCCGTTGTTATGATAACAATCTGTTCATGTGCCTTTCGAGCATTAAGGAATCATTTGATGGTACCGAATACTCGTATTTTCAGCTTACATCAACCTTGAATCCGAGGTCCTGTGGAGACTGTCTAGACAGTTGCTGTCTCACAGTTGAACATCTGGGTTACCTGCATCCGCAGCTAATCAACTGTTATGCCATTGCTGGGAGATCATGCGGTCGACTTTGTGAGGTGATTAGCCTGATATTATCGTTAATTTCAAACAGTGTCAGAGTTGTATTTTGTTCGCGCATCTATTGTTGGCCAGAAAAAAGGATACTTGCGGACGTCTGTGTAGACAGCGGTACACGTTTTTTGCAACTAAAGATCTTCGATTATAATAATCGTAATACTGCGAACAATGGTGAACTTAACTGAGGAACAGTACTTTAGGCTGTGAGGTTTTTACTTTTGATAAAATCAGCTTCAAGACTGTATGTTATACTCGTATACTTTATTTTGGCAGTGCTCAAAATGGTTCAACTGGCTCTGAGCACTATGGGACTTAACATCTGAAGTCATCAGTCCCCCAGAAGCGACCATAGCGGTCGCGCGGTTCCATACTGAAGCGCCTAGAACAGCTCGGCTACGGCGGCCGGCATTTGGCAGTGCACAGGTAGCTTTGTGTCGGCTGTGGACACTTGTAGACTGTTATGATTTGACTGAAGATTGCAGTAATGAGTAAAACCATTTAATATACAAAGCATTTTTAGTTGAATCATTATTTGGTTTATAGTCTTACGATACACAATATGAATTTTTGCAGCACTTACACAGCTAGCAACCGAAGCGGTACGTAGACATTGCGGCGCCATCACCGACAACAGGCATTAAAATGTGGGGCTGTGCTGGAAAGTAATAACTCCCAATTTTTTACATGAAAAATCTTAAAACTTTTTAAATAAAACAAATGTTATTAGCTTTCTGTACCTTTGTCTTCATGTTCTTGTATTTTCAGCCTCCTGTCGCTAGGGTGCTCTGAATTGTAGCGTCTAACACGGCGGTGAGTAACGTTCGTATATCGGCCCGTGAGAAACAGCGTGCTGTAATCGAGTTTCCAGTTCGAAGAGTTCGTTTACGCATCTCCTTCAGCAAGACAGTGTCAGACCATATACGATCGCTACGACATCTGCAACAGTCCGACGACTTGGGTCCAGTGTCAGCAATAATCCTCCATATGACTACCCGACTTGGTCGCATTCGATTTTCACCTCATTCCAAAACTAAGAGAACACCATTGAGGACTTCACTTTCGTAATGATAAAGCGGAGCAAGCAGAGATGAGATTATGGCTCCGTCGAGTTAAACGTTCTTCAGTAATGGTGTCAAGAAAGTGGTCTCTCGTTAGGAAAAATATGTTTCGTCGCCAAGATGACTGTGTTGTGAAATAAATATGTAGACATGAAGAATAGCTATATGGAATGTTAATAACGTTAGTTTCATTTACAAAACTTTAAAGGTTTCACGTAAGAAATTGGGAGGTATTACTATTCAGGACGCCCTCGTAAGGAATATTGTATTTTTTAGACAGTTCAATTACTTGTGATACAGTAATTTCATAGAAACGTCCACATTCCGGGAGGATATGTCAAGCGCAATTACGCTATTTCGTACGTTCATGAACAGTTACTGTAGAATTACTTCAGGCTAGATTATGAGAGTTAATCGGGAGTTGGAAAGGTACGTCATCAGACGTGGAAATCTGATTGGTTCGTAATATTGAAACCCGTCTCAATCCACTTGTGAGCCGGCCAGGGTGGCCGAGCGGTTCTAGGCGCTACAGTCTGGAACCGCGCAACCGCCACGGTCGCAGGTTCGAATCCTGCCTCGGGCATGGATGTATGTGATGTCCTTAGGTTAGTTAGGTTTAAGTAGTTCTAAGTTCTAGGGGACTGATGACCTCAGATGTTAAGTCCCGTAGTGCTCAGAGCCATTTGAACCATTTTTCCACTTGTGAGCGTCGTATCTTTTCCTCGTCCCGACAACTGACCAGAAGCTCAGCTTAGAAAAGAATGGGTGGTATGACTGGCAGCAGTCCCTGCATGCCTGCCAGGGGATTTTTATGGGGGAGAGAGGAAAGGAGAGGCCGAAAATTGTCGTGCTGTGCTGGGTATGTATATCTGCCCCTTCCGGAATCTAATAGCCAGTCACTTGTCTCTACGTGCCATGATGTGGCTTTACGTATGTAGTGTCACTTGTGTCGCTGAAACATCCATCATATAGCAGTAGTGGGCGGTGCTAACGTACCTCCCACGGCAGCAAATTTAAATTATAGGCAAACTGCTTCGTTCACAACTCTATAACTCTCTCTTGTGTGCGATCGACATGGAATGCTTCTCGCATCCAAAAAGTTATGGTTACAGACCTGCATCCACCACTACCAAGTTACCGACACATAGGCCGATTAGGAAATCAAACATGTTAGGTAATCATATATATTTGCCACTCCCAACTGTGCCTCAAATAACGAATCTAAAGATCCAGTTAAGCAAGTGCTTTTCTCATTAAAATGTTTCAATAACATTACACCACAATGTGTGAACCACGAAGCTGGCAAATGGAATACGAAATCAACGTTAATTAGACACTACAATATAGTCTAAAGAGTAGGCAATTTCTCATCTTAATGGATTGTAAACACTCAATATAGGAATGGAGAAAACAGAGATATTATGGTGCAAGGAAACAGATGCAGATAACAGCACCATATTGTTAAGAAGTAGCAATAAATTTTACAGAAATAAAACTCTCAGCCGATATCTGGAGAATATACTGTCCTTTATCCACATATAAAAAAAAGGGGCTACTGTGTAACCAAACGATTTCTTGCAGTATGCTGGCCGCGGTGGCCGAGCGGTTCTAGGCGCTTCAGTCCGGAACCATGCGACTGCTACGGTCGCAGGTTCGAATCCTGCCTTGGGCTTGGATGTGTGTGATCTCCTTAGGTTAGTTAGGTTTAAGTAGTTCTAAGTTCTAGGGGACTGATGGCCTCGGATGTTAAGTCCCATAGTGCTCAGACCCATTTGAACCATCTTGCAGTAATTAAACAACAAAAATGATATCCTTTCTTAGAGGAGTACTGACCCACGGGTTACGCATCAGAAGTTCTGTGAGGTTTGGAAGGTAGGAGATGAGGTGCTACCTGAAGTACAGTTGTGAGGACGGATCATGAGTTGTGTTTGGATAGCTCAGTTAGTAGAGCGCTTGCCTGCAAAAAGCAAAGGTGCTCGTTTCGAGTTCCAGTCTGGCACACACTGTTAATCTGACCGGAAGTTTCACCAAAGCTAATGAATGAATCTCCGCAATACATAGATATGATGAGTGCATCCGAAAAGAAAGACAGAGAATTCGTATTTTATATCCTATACACTTCTGCAATCGACAGTTATTTTAGAGTCCAACTATCAAAATTCATCTACTACTTCTAGCGACTAAATGCATAATATAAATGCCTCGGCATCACCTAGCAATTCTATTACATTCCACTACTCTTGATGTACTTTTATTGATGTTTATTCATCCTCAATACACTATCTCTCCGTTCTGCTGTTCTTCCAAGCCCTTGCCATCTCTTACTTTGTTACATAAACATCAGAAAATGTTAAAGTTTATTCTTCTCCTCACGCATCTTTAATTCCTTTTACAAGTTTCGACTTAGCTTTATTTAGTGTTTTCTCAACGTACAGTTTAGATAAATTGTGGGACGGATAACAGTCCTCTGTCATTCATGAACTACTGCCCCACTTTGATGTCCGTCGACTTTTAACTGCAGTTTTGTTTCTGTATAAGTTTTAGATATCTTTTTATTCCAAGCATTCTATTGCTCTCCTCTTTAAGAACACCTGTGTTTGTGTCCAACTCAACACTGCTAAATGCTGGAAAGCTCGTATGTACATACGTAGATGGAGGAAAGGTGGTAACGAGTCTTTCAAGTAATAGCTTTGTGTCCATCCCAGTCCATGTTTTTAAGTATATACTTGCTTCCCCTGATAACTGGAAAAGGGCACAGGTCATCCCCGTTTTCAAGAAGGGACGTCGAACAGATGTGTCGAACTATAGACCTATATCTCTAACGTCGATCGGTTGTAGAATTATGGAACACGTATTATGTTCGAGTATAATGACTTTTCTGGAAACTAGAAATCTACTCTGTAGGAATCAGCATGGGTTTCGAAAAAGACGATCGTGTGAAACCCAGCTCGCGCTATTCGTCCACGAGACTCAGAGGGCCATAGACAATGTTCCCAGGTAGATGCCGTGTTTCTTGACCTTCGCAAGGCGTTCTATACAGTTCCCCACAGTCGTTTAATGGACAAAGTAAGAGCGTATGGACTATCAGACCAATTGTGTGATTGGATTGAAGAGTTCCTAGATAACAGAACGCAGCATGTCATTCTCAATGGGGAGAAGTCTTCCGAAGTAACAGTGATTTCAGGTGTGCCTCAGGGGAGTGTCGTAGGACCTTTGCTATTCACAATATACATAAATGACCTTCTGGACGACATCGGAAGTTCACTGAGGCTTTTTGCGGATGATGCTGTCGTATATCGTGAGGTTGTAACAATGCAAAATGGTACTGAAATGCAGGAGGATCTGCAGCGAATTGACGCATGGTGCAGGGAATGGCAATTGAATCTCAGTGTAGACAAGTGTAATGTGCTGCGAATACACAGAAAGAAAGATCCCATATCATTTAGCTACAGTACAGCAGGTCACCAACTGGAAGCAGTTAATTCCATAAATTATCTGGGAGTAGGCATTAGGAGTGATTTAAAATGGAATGATCATATAAAGTTGATCGTCGGTAAAGCAGATGCCAGACTGAGATTCATTGGAAGAATCCAAAGGAAATGCAATCTGAAAACAAAGGAAGTAGGTTACAGTATGCTTGTTCGCCCACTGGTGAATACTGTTCAGCAGTGTGGGATCCTTACCAGATAGGAGCGATAGAAGAGATAGAGAAGATCCAACGGAGAGCAGCGCGCTTCGTTACAGGATCATTTAGTAGTCGCTAAAGCGTTACGGAGATGATAGACAAACTCCAGTGGAAGACTCTGCAGGAGAGACGCTCAGTAGCTCGGTACGGGATTTTGTTAAAGTTTCGGGAACATACCTTCACCGAGGAGTCAAGCAGTATATTGCTCCCCCCTACGTATATCTCGCGAAGAGACCATGAGGATAAAATCAGATTAGAGCCCACACAGAGGCATACCGACAATCCTTCTTTGCACGAACAATACGAGACTGGAATAAAATTGAGAACCGATAGAGGTACTCAAGGTACCCTCCGACACACACCGTCAGGTGGCTTGCGGAGTATGGATGTAGACGTAGATGTAGATAATGACGGAGAAGAATTCCACCTTGTATTGTATGGATCGTTTGCTCCACTGAGTACATGCTTGTAGGGCATTAAGGGAATCGAAGCAGAAGGATTATTTACCTCGATGACGCCTGATTTGAACCAGTGCCTTCAGGATCACAAGCAGTTCTGCTTTATAAAAGGCAGCTTCAGCTTCCAGGTGCGTGCTGGAACTATACGGTCAAACGACCGGTGGACACGTGCACGCCTGTTACTCTACGTGAGCGCGCGAGGCCCGCTTGCGCCCCCGCACACCTCCTTTGGCTCGTCAGCACCGGCCGCGTCCCGCCCTGCCGCTTGTTGACCTGCGGCATTAATCAGAGGTCCTCCTCTGCTCTCGCCTGCTTTCGGATCGATGGCTCTGGAGGACTACCTGTGGCTGTCCGCCGCCTCTCCTGGCCCCTCTGCCCCATTCAGTGGCAGCCTGCCAGCTCCCAGTACAGGGTCGCCACTTGTCTCTCACCTCCATCAAGTCATTGTTGTTCATGGCACAATGATACTCTAGTCGACGGTACAAGACATGAATTTCGTTTTTTTCTATCAATGTTACGCCTCACAGTACTGAAATTCAGCTGTATTACGTTTCATTCAGTGTCTTTCTTTAGCACAAAGGAAGCTATAAATCCTAAAAATTATATCAGTTGATAATTCTGTAAATACGTCGTAACATTTTTGATTTACATAATTCAGTCTAATAACAGGCATAGCCAAAACTGAAAAGTTCAGCCCAAATTTTGATTTGAAAAGTATAATACAACATGTAACCTATTATGATACAAGAGGGAGCACTGTGTACAACTAACATATTTAACATTTATATACATTTTTAATGAATTAATTTTCTCAGCTGAGGATTATAATTGATTATCATCGACATAGCTATCATTACTTCATACTTTAATGAACATATGGATATTTAATTTCTTCATAATTTGTAAATGTCTGGAATTTGTCAACTAAAGTATAATATTAGTTCTACTAAAATCATAAATTACACGATTGAAAATAAGGTGTGGAATAATTTAAAATGATGTTTGTGAGATAATTACTACAACTAAATTACATTTATTTTTTTAGATGTTAATAGTATGAAGGTAATAATTTTAACTTATCAACAGAGAGGAAATTAACATTAAATTTAGAAAAGAAACAAAAATTTTAGCCAGGAGAAATAAAAACTTCAAAGTTTGTCACTCACATTATAATTCTGTCAAAGACGGCAAAGGAACTGGAAGAGCCGGCAGGAGTGGCCGAGCGGTTCTAGGCGCTAGAGTCTGGAACCGCGCGACCGCTACGGTCGCAGGTTCGAATCCTGCCTCGGGCATGGATGTGTGTGATGTCCTTAGGTTAGTTAGGTTTAAGTAGTTCTAGGTTCTAGGGGACTGATGACCTCAGAAGTTAAGTCGCATAGTGCTCAGAGCCATTTGAACCTTTTTTTCTTTTTTTTTTTTTTTAACTGGAAGATCACTTGATTGCAAATAATAATCTCTTGAAAAGACGCCATGAGATGAAGTAAAACAACAATAACGCAGTGTGATGAAATTGAATCAAGTGACGCTCAGGCTATAAGGTAACAAACTGGAACAGTAAGACTTTTAGATGAGTTTTGCTAGCAACACAACTGACTGTTGTTTCCTGACCTAGTCAGGTTGGACACAAGCGACGGATAAATGTTAAACGTTACCGGTTCTTCAAAATAATAATCCTTTGTTAGTCAAGATCGCAAAAAGTATTTGTAATCATGATAACTAGGTTTTGATAAAACAGTAAAACAGCTATCCGTATTCAGATTTGAAATTTCATAGCAGGTAACCTTTTCAGTGTGGGTGACAGATCGTTCCCCTGTTAGAATACTTCAATTTTACCTTATGTTTCTTATTATCTATCTCAAATTCAGAATACTTTTTCTCACAATTATGTGAGAACGTGTATTTAAACAAAAAATCAGCCCCTCTTCCGAAATATCCAGTCCAGGGGAAACACTATTGTTGTCCACAATTACATTTCCTGAAATCTCCCCCTCACTTTCCCTTAAGAATAAATCTATTACTTCTGCCGAACATACTCAACTTTTTCCACATTCGCTGATGCAACACACGCAACACTATAACAACCTTGTTCAGTATTCGCCGATACAATATACGAATTACTATAACTATTTTCTTAAACGTCAGCCGACACTTTCCTAGCTCACTGCCCATATCACAAGGATTGGTGCTCTTAGATTTATATCAGTCGAGTTAACATTACATTCTTTTGTCGTCAACTTTGCACGTACTTTTGTTTTAGAGCCTGATCCCAGTTTTTCCGAAAATTGTTATTATTCACTTCTTCCCCTCAGTCAAATAATCCTTCTGGCCCCATTTCATCGTCTAAGGTACTTGCCTCCCTTATCCCTCTCCCATTTCTGTTTGTTTGCTACCTAATTCTCCCTACTTTCATTTCATCTCTCACAGCTCCATTTACGTTATTCATGCCCTATTCTCCAATTCCCTATACACTCTTGAATTTGGTACCAATCGTGTCCTTTTCCTTACCCTACACCACGGTATCATAAGCAGACAACCGTAGATTGCTGTCCACCCTCTGAACCAAATCATTTATGTATATAGAGAACAACAGCGGTCGTATCACACTTCCCTGGGGCACTCGTGATGATACTCTTGTCGCTGATGATCACTCATCATTGAGGACAACATAGTTGGTTTATTATTGAAGAAGTCTTCGAGACACTCCTATATCTGTGAACCTATTCCATATGGTCGTACCCTATTTAACAGCCTGCAATAGGGCACCGTATTAGACGCTTTCTGCAGATTAGAAATATTGAATCTGGCTGCTGCCCTTCACCCATATTCAGCAGTATATCATGTGAGAAGGAGGTAAGCTGAGTTTAGCACGAGCGATGCTTTCTAAAACCAAGCTGATTCGTGGAGATAAGCTTCCCAGTCTCAAGCAAATTTATTATATTCGAACTGAGAATGTTTTCAAGGATTCTGCAGCAAACCTAAGTTAGGGATACCAGTCTGTCATTTTGCGGGTCCATTCTCTTACCCTTCTTTGACACTGTTTCACTAAACTCAAGCGCACAACGCATTACACTCGCCCATAGGCAACTGGCCTGCCACGCGCTATGTCAAGCTTTGGAGGGTTGGACTCTGTCGGAGAACAACTTGACTCTTTTGTTACTGTTGAGTGGTCGTTGCAGTCCACTGGACGCATTACGTGCCACGTAGCGCAATATTCCTTGTGATGGTACCTTCGTTAACAGCCTGCAATTGGGCACCGTGTCAAATGCTTTTTGGAAGTCTAGAGATATGGAGTCTGCCTGTTGCCCTTCATCCATAGTTCTCAGTATATTTCGTGAGAAAATGATCTTGCATTTTCTGAACTAGTCTTCCTAACGTCATTTCATATTAATAAAGTGTTTAGTACATTTGCCGCTAGCCATTCGTATACATTAGTTTCCTTCTACCAGCGGTCCATTGCGACTACTTCACAAGTTGCCTCTGTACAGGTACAACTTTAAAATTCTCAACAAAGTGGGCGGGTGCCGTGATGGGTGTTGCCGAAGTGGGGACAGTTTCTAGATTTATTCACGAATGTGTTATTGTTGGCCGGCCGAAGTGGCCGAGCGGTTCTAGGCGCCACAGTCTGGAACCGCGCGACCGCTACGGTCTCAGGTTCGAATCCTGCCTCGGGCATGGATGTGTGTGATGTCCTTAGGTTAGTTAGGTTTAAGTAGTTCTACGATCTAGGGGCTGATGACCACAGCAGTTAAGTCCCATAGTGCTCAGAGCCATTTGAACCATTTTTTTGTTATTGTTGCACCCCCACCCCCCACCCCGTGATCACACGACAGGAGGGTGCGAAATAAGACGACAAGTATAAACACACTTCGTTGACTTGGATGATATTCAGTTTTGGTCTAATGGTTTCGAACGGTTCCAGCCTGCATGAAAACGCAAAAATTGCGGTCGCACTACACTGGAAAGGCGGGAGACCACGAGAAGAGTTGAAACGTCGGGGGTGTCAGCAGAGTCAAAGTTTTCAACAACGTGTTCCTGTTACTCATCGCACTGTGAAATCTCCTTCTCAACCGCAAAATATGCGAGAGCCAACGCTCAAAGGAAAGGGGTGGTCTCACATTGCCATTTATGGAACCCCCTCTGGTCTTTCCTTGGCGATTCTGAGCGTCATTGTATCCGAAATGCTTTAATCGGCCACCCCCAAGAAAACCTCCTGATTTTAACGCTGGGCGTCGGGATTCTAGCCTCCATCGCAGAGGGATCGAAAAAAGGGGTGAAATGTGTGACAGTCTTATCATCGTGTGACCTGTCCATGGAGTGACTGGGCAGAATTGTAGTGAAATTTGGTCTCGATATAACCCACGTAACATGTCACATGAACTTCTGACGCCCGGGTTCCCGGGTTCGATTCCCGGCGGGGTCAGGGATTTTCTCTGCCTCGTGATGACTGGGTGTTGTGTGATGTCCTTAGTTTAGTTAGGTTTAAGTAGTTCTAAGTTCTAGGGGACTGATGACCATAGATGTTAAGTCCCATAGTGCTCCGAGCCATTTGAACCATTTGAACTTCTGAGCTCTGGGCTTTTTTTCCAGCATGTGTCGACACCTCGCTGTTGGAATCGTCGCCCAACTCGAGCGTGAAGTCACAGGGTGCCACGCTTTTGTGCCATTACAGCGGAAGGCTGTAGGCACTTCCGAGCTAAATTTCAAACTTCGGCATTGTAGTGGGAGACAATTGCTGTGTTTCGAAAAAGTGAGTCATTAATGGTCGTGTGCAGTGCAGACTCGGTGTTAAGGGTGGTTGAAAAGGCGTCAGAGAAAGGGAAGGAGAGAGAGACAGAGAGAGATAGTCCAGACAGCCGGCGTGACGACGCGATATTAAAGCATTCTGGCCGCGGAGGCAGCAATCTCTAGACGCTCACCATTCCAAACTCCTGTCGCCCGCTGTCTGGACTCTGGAGGCGGTGACCGGAATGTGAGGGGAGGGATTGGGGGTGGAGGAGGCGGGCGCCAGAGGCGGGAGTAAGCTGCGAGGCGACCAACTGGTCCCGCCCCCCCTCTTCTCCCTCCCGCCGCTGCTGCCGCTGTTGGCAAATTAGGAGATGATGGGCGCAGCTGATGGGTAGGCCTGCGGGTCGCAATCAGCAGCAGTCAGCACCCCCCCTCCCCCCCCTTCCCTCCACCACGTCCACTTCTTCTCCCAGCCCGCGGCTGTAAATAGATTACGCCGCTGGCCACTCCACGCCGTGGTGATTGCTGCGCTCTCCAGCGCAGGACCGGGTAGCAGGCGTCACACTCGATTGAGGCGCTGAAAGGTGACGTCACAACAACTGTCCAAAACCAGGTATCGCAGGCCACCTACAGAGCGACACGACAAACTTTCAGTATTCTACCTGAGTTCTCTGTTCACGCCAGTTTAGTACCTGACAGAGCAGTAACGGGCTAGTTAAGGAGTTACATAGCCCATGATTTTTATATTCCAGTATAACTAAACGGAAATTTGCATGACGTAGCTGCTTTGAGCGTTGAAATAATTCAACAGCGACCCATGAAAATTTGTGACCACTTCTCTAGAACTGTCACCTTGACCGTATCAGCCATGCAGACACGCTTCCTGCCTGACTCACTACCCCGAGGTGTGTCTGCACAATTATATGTAGTAGTAGTAGTAGTAACAGCATTATTCATCTGTAGATCTCTTTCTACAAGTATATAGGACATGTCAAAGTATTTACAAGTTTAGACCAATTTAAAATAAGCTAATTCGTATACACATATATTTCCAGACTTCTAGTTAGAGACAATCATTAGATTTACTCCTGGTATACAATACTTTTTTTACAAATATTTTATTAAATAAAGTAATGCCACACTGTTCACTCATATCTCACTATCAGTCACTGCACACACTATACACACATAGTTTCATAACACTTCACTCACTACACACACGAACACACACACACACACACACACACACTCACACACACTGGTGATCTCTGGGCCATTCTCTGTACCGCAACTTCCCATTTGCTATCCTGAAAAACTGAGTCAGCATCCCTCCCTAATGAGTGAGATGTTTAGCTCAGACAGAGGAAGAGGTGTTAGCATTGTGCTGTGCATAGCTTGGGGGTAAGTATTTCTAGAAAGGAAAAAAGAAGGAAAAAAAATAAAGTGAAGGTGTTATATGGAATTTTGGACGTTTTACAATAATAATAATTATTATTTATTTGTATAACATTTTTTTATCAAACCCCTACTCTGTTTTATCTACGTAATACTTCAATGTTTAAAATGTATTGCATAATAGGTACTTTTTAGCTGCCTTTTCAAATAAGTTTATTTTTGCAATTTGTTCAATCTCTTTTGGTAATTTATTGTACAGTTTTATTCCTTGGTGGAAAATGCTGTTTTGAGTTTTATGTTTATTTTTTCTTGGTAAATGTAAGATGAGTCTGTCTCTCGTTGCATGGTCATGGACAGAGCTGTTTGTGCAGTAATTACCAATGTTATTTTAGATGTGTACAACTGACTGGTAAATGTATCCACACGGAGCAGTTAAAATACACGGTGTTTAGAACAGATCTTTACAATGAGCTCGACTAGTATTTTTGGTTATTATTCTTATGGCTCCTTTCTGGAGTTTGAAAATTGTGTTCATATTTTGTGCGTTTGTTCCCCAAAAAAGAATGCCATAGCTAAGAACTGGGTCTACATATGAATAATATGTAACTAAAAGACACTGCACGCTACACATTGTCGATAGGATTCTAAGGGCATAACATGCTGATGACATTCTGTTTGCAAGTACCTTTGTGTATTCACACCACTTCAACGGAGAATCAATATTCATTCCTAGAAATTTTGCATTTTTTACACACAGTCTGTAGAGGTGCCATCTACATTTAATTTAACATTATCATTTTTCCACTTCAAACTGAAATTCATGACATTAGTTTCCTTTATGTTCAATGTCACTTTATTGCTTATTGAGCAACCATAAACTTCCTTGAGAGTTTCATTTGCATTCTCGGCGAGGTTCTCTCGAACATGCGCGAAAGAACAGAGGACGAGGAGATTAGTGTTTAACGTCCCGCCGACAACGAGGTCATTAGAGACGGAACACAAGCTCGGATTAGGGAAGGATGGGGAAAGAAATCGGCAGTGCACTTTCAAAGGAACCATCCCGCCATTTGCCTGGAAAGAACAGAGACAACACATGTATATTTATAGTTCTCTTGAACGCATTTCGTGGGCTGATAACACCTAACCGGTTTAGAATCTTACGGATCATCATCAAAACTGTTATGGCTGTGCCCTCCTGTAATATTTTGTGATTCCTGGCTGGATGAGGACACGGTGGTATGATACGGTGGTGGCCGGTTTCCTCTCACTACAACACGGAATGCATACGTGGTTAAAATACACTTTATTACAGGAGCCAAGTGAGCACTTAACTTCAATGCTGTCCAATCTGAAAGAATCACATGACAGGAACTAATTATTGAATCTTGTCAGTGTTCATATCGCAATTCTATACAATGAATAACCTTCCCTCACAGCTAGCTAACGTGCAAGGTGGCGATTATCACTGTGGAAGACTAGAGCACAGTGCGACGTATTCAGGTACACTACTGGCCATTAAATTGCTACACCAAGAAGATATACAGATGAGAAACGGGTCTTCATTGGACAAATATATTATACTAGAATCGACATGTGATTACATTTTCACACAATTTGGGTGCATAGATCCTGAGAAATCAATACCCGGAACAACCACCTCTGGCCGTAATAACGGCCTTGATACGCCTAGGAATTGAGTTAAACACAGCTTGGATGGCGTGTACAGGTATAGCTGCCCATGTAGCTACAACACAGTAGTGACTGGCGTATTGTGACGAGCCAGTTGCTCGGACACCATTGACCAGATGTTTTCAATTGGTGAGAGATCTGGAGAATGTGCTGACCAGGGCAGCAGTCGAACATTTTCTGTATCCAGAAAGGCCCGTACATGACCTGCAACATGCGGTCGTGCATTATCCTGCTGAAATGTAGGGTTTCGCAGGGATCGAATGAAGGGTAGAGCCACGTGTCGTAACACATCTGAAATGCAACGTCCACTGTTCAAAGTGCCGTCAATGCGAACAAGAGGTGACCGAGACGTATAACCAGTGGCACCCTATACCATCACGCCGGGTGGTACGCCAGTATGGCGATGACGAATACACGCTTCCAATGTGCGTTCACCGCGATGTCGCCAAACACGGATGCGACCATCATGATCCTGTAAACAGAACCTGGATTCATCCGAAAAAAATGACGTTTTGCCATTCGTGCACCCAGGTTCGTCGTTGAGTACACCATCGCTGGAGCTCCTATCTGTGATGCAGCGTCTAGGGTAACCGCAGCCATGGTCTCCGAGCTGATAGTCCATGCTGCTGCAAACGTCGTCGAATTGTTCGTGCAGATGGTTGTTGCCTTGCAGACGTCTCCATCTGTTGACTCAGGGATCGAGACGTGGCTACACGATCCGTTACAGCCATGCGGATAAGATGTCTGTCATCTCGACTGCTAGTGATACGAGGCCATTGGGATCCAGCACGACGTTCGGTATTACCCTCCTGAACCCACCGATTCCATATTCTGCTAACAGTCATTGGATCTTGACCAACGCTAGCAGCAATGTCGCGATACGATAAACCGCAAGCGCGGTATGCTACAATGCGACCTTTATCAAAGTCGGAAACGTGATGGTACGCATTTCTTCTCCTTACACGAGGCATCAAAACAACGTTTCACCAGGTAACGCCGGTTAAATGCTGTTTGCGTATGGGAAATTGGTTGGAAACTTTCCTCATGTCAGAACGTTGTAGGTGTCGCCACCGGCACCAACCTTGTGTGAATGCTCTGAAAATCTAATTACTTGCATATCAGAGCATCTTCGTCCTGTCGGTTATATTTCGCGTCTGTAGCACATCTTCGTTGTGTAGCAATTTTAATGGCCAGTAGTGTACAATGCAAACTGAGTTCCGATGCGACATACTGAGGTAGTGAGATTGAGAGGCGGAGACAGCTCGGTTGCCGGCGGCGGCCTATATGCATGCTGGCCAGGGGGGTTATCGGCGCGTAGCCTGGGGGACTGTCTTGGTCTGCTTTTGTGATAGGCGCGCCTATTTCAGCGCCTGCTATGCAATGTTTCATAGTGTCGTCCGGTTTGCTGGCGAAGGCGTTCGCCAGCACAAAAACCAGTATGCTGTTAAGAAAATAACGCTTCAAATGGTCCTTGACAGTCAATGTTTGTCACCTGTAATTAACTATATGAAGACTCTTTTGACTAAAAAATTATTGTTTTCAATATAGATTATGTATGCCATTTCGCTAGTATGAATTTCATAGCACATAGAATGAATCAGTTAAACATCGTTTCTAAGACAATTCAGAACAAGAAGTATCAGTCCTGTGACCTTACAAGACTGGAATAAAGCAGCTGTTTGTTACCTTAATAAGGTTTGTATTTGTCACTGTGCAAAACAGTTAACAATTTAAAGTTTTAAAATCCCCTATATAAATGTCGAGTGTATACGACGAATGCTTCCGTGTAAAAGGTGGCAATTTGTAGATTCAATTTGTATGAAAATTCCGCGTAAACTGAACCTCTTACTGTGTTACCAACTTCGAGCATCTGGACCCAAAATATCACGTTATCATATGTATCTACCATGATTTTTATAATTTGCATTCTATCTCAAGTTCGTAACACGTAAAACCGAATCTGCTTCCAAACTGCGAAGTCTGAAATGTTAGCTACAAGCAGAATTATAAACCGAGCTTGTGTGATTGATATCTGCTGTCACAACCCACGATAGTCGACAACCTATGTCATCAGCACACTGTTTCGGCCGACAAATGACCTGACAGTAGTGATTTTTCCCGAATCGGGCTTCTCTGGGTACATTTATCAAAATGTGGTGTATGAAAGGGCAGATCTTCTACCAACCACGCAGAGGAGATGTCCCGTATATTAGGAATCCACGATCTAGATTAGAATAAATTCGTTCATGTCCCACATCCTAATCCCTTCGTTCTGGTAACAGCTCCCTTCTCTCTCTAGTACAGTCGTCACCCACAGTGCTATCGCTCATGAAGTAATACTGTTATACAGGTCGACAGCACAGAAATATTAACAATACCGTTTTACTTACTGCGGGATAAATATTTATTTTAGTATTCACTATCTGCTTCAAGTGACTCTTCTTGGATAATGAAGCGGAAACTGTTCTGTTTTTGGGCACCGTTGCTGTACTTCCATCTAAGGAGGCAGGTAGGAAGTATTCGTAAAACTATCTTCCTCATTACAAACTTCGCAGTGAGTTGGGGGAGTTGGGATAAATTTCAAGGAATGTCGACAAGCAATGTGCACTACAATAAAATTTCACGATCTCAGTGTAAAATAAACGGCATTAGTAAATCTCAAACTTTTGTAGTTTGTATATTCCTGATATATAGAATAAACAAGGGTAAAAGACAGTTGATGTCAATTTTGAGATAACTAAGAGAATTCGTTGGATTGGAGCTAATTTGAGGAACTGAATGCTATATTCAGAAAAAATCCTCAATCTGCTGCAAAAAGTAAGTGTACAAATAGAGTGTACTGTCAGATAGAGCTGGTCGCAGCAATTTATCCACCCTGCGTGAAAAAAAAAACTTACGAGGAAATGAAGAAAACTATGTAGAAAATCATAGGAAATGACAGCAAGATTTTAAGCTCTGTAGAGATAAAATTCGAGAAATCGTGGTGAGTGTTACACGAGTAATGGAATCAGAGATGGGCTATACATGTACCCAGATGTAGGATGTCACGTAATATTTGGAGTGAGCTTTTAACGTCGTTATTTGCTAAAATAATTATCTTAGTTATTATTGGGAAATGTTGTCGGTAGGATTCGAGGCCCTATCTATTGTATGACTCACGTGGCGTGCTGTACTGACAGAGATATTCGTGCATGGCGTCACTTCGGACACATACACACAAACACACACACACACACACACACACACACACACGCACACACACACACACACACACACACACACACACACACACACAAATTCATTTACTGCTAATGAAACTGAAATTTGTTTATTTTCCGTAACAATTTCATAGTTCATAGCTGCAGGAATTCTACACTTTTTGTTTACAGTAAAATGCATGTTGGTCCAATGCTGTTTTTGTGTTTGTTAAACATAATGTAAATTGACATTCGACACTGCATAAAAAAATTGTGGACGTAACTAATAAATACAAACACGTAGTTTTCGTGCCTTTCATTGCAGGTATAAATTTGACGTCACAGTTTAACTTTATGTGCAATCGCAGCAAGAGTATTGCTCCGGCAGTACAGAGGGCGCGCGCTCACAGTAAATTTGTTCACTCCGCTTCTAGAAACAAGACGTCTATATGTTAAGAACTTTTATAAATGAGCAACGAGACACTAACTCACGTTTCTGACGAAAACAGGCTGCATGTGGACCTGTTTGCTGGGCTGCCAAACCAATTTGACACCATCCCACCACCATGAGTGACGGAATATGCCAAACGTTTAGATGGCCGACGCAACACAAATAAGTACACCCTCTCAACACTCGTTGTGTGCGTGATGCTAGAAACAGTATCTCTGATGGTTCAGAAGGTGGCTGCCACAGGCTCTAAGTGGCACACTAGCAAAGGACACAAGTCTCATCGTTTAGGTAGAGACCTGCAGTTTTTTACTAGCGAAGCGCCAGTACAAGAGTGACACTTCTCTTTCTCTCTAATTTCCTCGCCAGCTCGGTAGTAAAGCACACTTACTTCTTAGACTACTCCCACTTTAGCACAAGCCAATCACGAGCTGGAGCGTCGCATTCGAAGATAAGAGACTGCCCCTTGCTCTGCATACACAGATTTGACCAATCAGAGACTTTAAAGTTAATTAGGAGAAAAGGAAAAAAAGATTCAGCTTCGTGGCCTCTTTCCCACGCGTTTACGCTGTGTCTTTACTTAACAACATGACCACGATGGAACCACAGCCCTCCATAAAAATATTGTTATCTCCCCCGTTCCATCCATTTTCGAACTTTCTGAAGAATGGTCATAAACTCGCTAAAAGCGTCCTGCCTTCACAAATATGTTTTGTAACGGAGTCTGGACGTCTGGGTGCCAGTGACCTGTCAGACGGACATCTGCAGCAAGCTCACAGTTGTCTCGTCGGCTTCCTGCCTAACAAGGGCCCATCCCCTGCTTTATTACTGGTCTACAATGCGCTGCCCATTGCAGCTGTGACTTCTTGGCGCTAGTCAGTCTACCTGGACACGGCTACTGACCGACTAGCGCCAACCAATGTGTATGCACAATGAGAGCGTGGAACTCGGCAGACCGGAAATGTTTTCACCCAGGTTCCGCAGAAAAAACGCGCTCCCCGCGGCTCTCAGTCACCGTACGCTTTTACTGTAGTCGTTAAAATCGGCCCCCTATTCCTTTAAATGCAGGTAAAGCTTGCTGCTGTTCCTTCACTTGAGCACACAAGCCAGACTTTTAACTACTGCCGCCCATTCCATCATGATGTATGAAGTCAGACCGTAAAAAAGATCATCTTCTCTAAGAACATTGTCATGACACCGAATCAGAAGTGAGAGTGCCCTGCAAACTCTCAAAATTATTCAGAAATATAAAAGATGAATGAATAAGTTAATAACAAAAGTTCTGTTCTAACATTTATAATTGATGTAGACAACAGAGAATTATGTTGAATAATGTTTATTCAAGCACAAACATCTCAAATCTGGAAGTGACTCTACGATATTCAGTTAAAATACAGACTGCAAATGCTCTTCTGAAATGCAGTAAAGTTACATTGACAGCATCACGAGTATGGTAGCAAAATCCTCAAACTAAACAGTCATCAAAGATACATGAAAACTAAGACAATTTCGTGGTAATAATGCATGAAATATTCTTTTGCTCAAAACAGTTTAGAGTGCTACATGATGATTCACAAATTCACACATGTGATACGTTGTTGTTGTTGTTGTTGTTGTTGTTGTTGTTGTGGTCTTCAGTCCTGAGACTGGTTTGATGCAGCTCTCCAAGCTACTCTATCCTGTGCAAACTTCTTCATCTTCCAGTACCTACTGCAGCCTACTACATCCTTCTGAATCTGCTTAGTGTATTCATCTCTTGGTCTCCCTCTACGATTTTTACCCTCCACACTGCCCTCCAGTACTAAATTGGTGATCCCTCGATGCCTCAGAAGATGTCGTACCAACCGATCCCTTCTTCTGGTCAAGGTGTGCCACAATCTCCTCTTCTCCCCAATTTTATTCAATACCTCTTCATTAGTTATGTGATCTACCCATCTAATCTTCAACATTCTTCTGTAGCACCACATTTCGAAAGCTTCTATTCTCGTCTTTTCTAAACTATTTATCATCGATGTTTCACTTCCAGACATGGCTACACTCCATACAAATACTTTCAGAAACGACTTCCTGACACTTAAATCTATACTCGATGTTAACAAATTTCTCTTCTTCAGAAACGCTTTCCTTGCCATTGCCAGTCTACATTTTATATCCTCTCTACTTTGACCACCATCAGTTATTTTGCTCCCCAAATAGCAAAACTCCTTTACTACTTTCAGTGTCTCATTTCCTAATCTAATTCCCTCGGCATCAACCAACTTAATTCGACTACATTCCATTATCCTGGTTTTGCTTTTGTTGATGTTCATCTTATATCCTCCTTTCAAGACACTGCCCATTCCGTTCAACTGCTCTTCCTTGTCCTTTGCTGTCTCTGACAGAATTTCAATGTCATCGGCGAACCTCAAAATTTTTATTTCTTCTCCATGGATTTTAATACGTACTCCGAACTTTTCTTTTGTTTCCTTTACTGCTTGCTCAATATACAGATTGATAGCATCGGGGAGAGGCTAAACCCTGTCTCACTCCCTTCCCAACCACTGCTTCCCTTTCATGCCCCTCGACTCTTAAAACTGCCATCTGGTTTCTGTAAAAATTGTAAATAGCCTTTCGCTCCGTGTATTTTACCCCTGCCACCTTCAGAATTTGAAAGAGAATATTCCAGTCAACATTGTCAAAAGCTTTCTCTAAGTCTACATATGCTAGAAACGTAGGTTTGCTTTTCCTTAATCTTTCTTCTAAGATAAGTCGTAGGGTCAGTATTGCCTCACGTGTTCCAACATTTCTACGGAATCCAAACTGATCTTCCCCGTGGTCGGCTTCTACCAGTTTTTCCATTCGTCTGTAAATAATTCGCGTTAGTATTTTGCAGCTGTGACTTATTAAACTGATAGTTCGGTAATTTTCACATCTGTCAACACCTGCTTTCTTTGGGATTGGAATTATTATGTTCTTCTTGAAGTCTGATGGAATTTCGCCTGTCTCATACATCTTACTCACCAGATAGTAGAGTTTTGTCAGGACTGGCTCTCCCAAGGCTGTCAGTAGTTCTAATGGAATGTTGTCTACTCCCGGGGCCTTGTTTCGACTCCGGTCTCTCAGTGCTCTGTCAAACTCTTCACGCAGTATCGTATTTCCCATTTCATCTTCATCTACCTCCTCTTCCATTTCCTTAATATTGTCCTCAAGAGCATCGTCCCTGTATAGACCCTCTATATACTCCTTCCACCATTCTGCTTTCCCTTCTTTGCTTAGAACTGGGTTTCCATCTGAGCTCTTGATATTCATGCAAGTGGTGATACAAAGAATAGTAACTCATATTCTGTCTGTTCTCAGTTGCGTAAATCAAGCGGAAATAGATTAAGTCCTACTGTGGAGCACATTCAGACCGCTTAAAATACAAAGTCCCTTCAGAAATTAAAGTAAGTTAGCGGCTGTTCACCACCCGGAACCTATCACCTGTACATCCAAATCATGCACATTAAGACAGCACAGATGTAAAAAAACTGTCGAGAATTGCTCCCTTGAGCTCTTCAGTTGAAACGTCGCCATCTTCAGTTGACTCATATAGTGTTCCGCCTCTGTATACTTTTCCATTCGTTCAAGATAATCCCCACCACAAATACATCGTTATTATGTACTACAGACATGATTTGGCTCATCTTGACCAGTTTCTTGCATCAAACAAATATATTTAAATAAATAAATGTTATGACATTTCGGTAAAACTCAGAATGTTTACAATAAATATCAATAAGGTTTGTACATAAATAAATAAGCCAGTATCCATACGCAAGTGCGCTCACATTAAAGGACAACGAATTGTTGTTGAATATTATTTAAACAATTACTTATGAGTTCTTGAACATATGTCTTTCGGTTTCCTTTTCAGTTGTGATGTCCGCTAATAGATGCAGCTGACCACTTTTCAAATAGCACAGTTATTTTAATAGCACTTGCACAACATTCAAAGAAAGTGACCAGCAAAATACTAAAATGTTCATTAACTAAATACACAAGTACGACAATGTGAGGTATTTATGGCCTGTTCATTTGCTGTGTAAATGTGCGCATACGATATTGTGACAAACACTTGCACAATGAAAAAGATATAAAAGACGTTGTAAACCAATAAATGAAATAAATGTAGATCTGTAGCTTTCAGGGATGATAACTATAGCTTTAAAGATATTGAAATATTGTTGTGTCATTGGATATCATTTTTCTGAGATCGCAGATGTATTCAGATTTGCATTAATATTTGATTGTAAGTTATTATAGGCTGTCAAAGTGCTGTAAGAAGCCATCTTCTTTTGTCTCAAAGCCCAGCCTTGCTGGGAGCGTAGCCGGCCCTATTAAGGGATCATCGCGTCGTCCAAATTCCCCATACCGGAATATTCCTCACATCCAGACCTTTACTCCTCACCTGGCTGGGCTGGAGCGACCGCTACAGGCCTTCCCTGAAGCTCAGACCCACTAGCGTTCAGCCGTACATCAAGTTCACCTCAACTCGTAGCAATTCTAGGCGCCTGATTAGCTCGCCCAAATATTCGTAATGTTACATGGCTTGTCGGTGTTACAAGGTAAAAGAAATCAGCCCAATCAGATGAAACAACTGAAAAGTTTATGTTCCAAATACGTTTTTCCTAACAGGGTGACGCGTAAGTCAGTGGCGGGTAGTAAAATTTCTTTCGCAATTATCTTCCACAAAAGACTTCTTTGCAGACTCATGTTTACTGGAGCGTATTTTTCCTGTTGTACAATTTAGCACGTTTCCGCTGTTAGTTACAACATGCCGGGTGTTTCAAAATCTTTGCACGCATGGAACGTGTGAAGAAATTGTTGGTAGGAATATCAAAATTTTTGAAGCCATTCTGATATTCCACTGTCAGTTGCAATAGTTTTGGATGAAACGTAATGAAGTTTACGTACATTATATGCATATAATACTGCGAAGTGCGTTGGTTAAGTCAAGGGGCATGCCTTCAACGAACTTTTCATTTTTTTGTTTTGTTTTTAGTCATCAGTCTTCTAACTGGTTTGATGCGGCCCACCACGAATTCCTCTCCTGTGCTAACCTCTTCATCTCAGAGTCTTCAATTATTTGCTGGATGTATTCGAATCTCTATCTTTCTCTACAGTTTTTGCCCTTTACAGCTCCCTCTAGTACCATGGAAGCCACTCCCTCATGTCTTAACAGAAGTCCTATCACCCTGTCCCTTCTCCTTATCAGTATTTTCCACGTATTCCTTTCTACTCCGGTTCTGCGCAGAACCTCCTCATTGCTTACCTTATCAGTCCACCTATTTTTCAACATTCGTCTGTAGCACCACATCTCAAATGCTTCGATTCTCTTCTGTTCCGGCTTTCCCACAGTCCATGTTTCACTACCACACAATGCTGTACTCCAGACGTACAGTCTCAGAAATTTCTTCCTCAAATTATGGCCGTTATTTCTGACATTCCACTCCCCGACTCGTAGAATGTTATCCTTCCGTTGATTAACCAATCTTTTTCTTATCGTAACCTCCCCCTTGACAGCCCCCTCCCGGAGATCCGAATGGGAGATTACTCCGGAATCTTTTGCCAATGGAGAGATAGTCATGACACTTCTTCAATTTTGCGTTCTGCATCCTCATACCGTTGATCATTGCTGATTCTTCCGTCTTTAGGGGCAGTTTCCGACCCCTAGGACAATAAAGTGCCTGAACATCTGTCCTCCGCCCTCTTTGACAAGGCCGATGGCAGAATGAGGGTGACTTCTTATGCCAGAAGTCTTCGGCCGCCAATGCTGACTATTTATCAAAATTGAAGTAGAAGCGAGATCCGAATCCGGGACCGAAAACGTTTTGTGTATGAACTAAAGACGCTACCCCTAGACCACGGGGAATACTTTCCACTTAAAATCAACTATTGTTGAATTTATGGAGGTAGAAGGTGTGCAGTAACCAAAGTTAGAACATCTGGAATTGATTTCAGACCTCGCAAAGTGGACTTGACTTCTGCAAAGTAAGAAACAACTAATTTCGGGTCTGATGAGGATATATTTAAAAAGAAAATCGTATTGTGAAAGGGACACATTCTGACAGGAAACACCTCTTTTTCCCTAAGATTGTTGGTGTTAAAGAAAAGTTTGAAGAATTCATTGTGTTCTGGAAAGAATTACTGTTACGGCGTAAAGTCAGCATCAGCACGCCAGTCGGGAACGACAGAGAAGTGACGGCTGTAGGAAGAGGTCAGCCAATCGCACGCTGAACCTCCCTCCAGTACGACAACGCGACAGCTGCGGCCCCTAGGTGAAGGGGACATAGGCGACGCGCCCGACTGGTGGCAGCCCATTTCGGTAGCAGCTTCAACGTTAGCCACTTCGTTAGCCGACGCCTCGTAGCCCCTATCAATACTTATCTCTACGTAGCACACACTTCTGTTTATTCTGAAGATTGATTATTTTGTATGTCACCCTTTGCTTGTTCAATATCTATCAAAGTTAAGTATTGTATTTGTCTTGATGTAATGAAACTCATTAATACCAGTTGTTCGGTTGTTTGTTTAGCGAACCGAGTATGCAGGATTCCTAGACACAACAATTATAATGATCTTTAGTTGAAACTTCCGGGCTGAGAGGCCGTGGTCGATGTATAAAATTTCCACCTAACGTCTCGTCTCCATCTGCGGGAGACCATCTTCTGAGGTCGTCCGGCTACTGCCACTGTGGCTCCAGGTACTCTCGCATTTATAGAGCGCATAGAGGAGGGCACCACCATTCGTCACGTGATGCCGACGGTATGCCTATCTTGGGAAGGCGTCATCATGCTCGATTAAGAATAATCGATTATTATTCTGCTGGTGCAACGTCGACATTCATATTTTAGGTGGAAATTTTATACATCGACCACGACCTCTCAGCCCGGAAGTTTCAACTGGAAACACCGGCCGAGAAAGCTTACATTGTACGATAAATTACAATGATGGTTTTCTAACCATTTTGAGAACACTGCCAATCTTACATTGTTTCTGAGCTGTTTTTGAGACCTTTCATCACTTAAACTGAAACCGTCCCTGTGCATGCGCAGATTATAACTAATCTGCAACATAATTCTCGTTTTAAAAACAAATCCTCTTACGTGAAAACTGTCGAAGATGTCTACATTGTTTTCCTAAAGCAGAGTTTCCACGTCTTCATAATTAGGTTGCAAAAGTGCCACAAAATTTCGATCAACATGTGTGTCTGTGAATGACATTTTTCGATTGTGAAACTAAATAAGTAAAGATTATGTGGCAACCTGAGTGAAAATCTTTGAAATTGGCAGCTTCTGTCCGTATGCCAACTGTTTGTACCAGATAAAAATTATACTTGTCTTCTGAGTGCAGAACGTAACTAAATAATACTGAACATTTGTCTGTGATCTATGTTGTTGAGAAACGTGAAATCTAAAACCAAGCTGTATGCAGTGTAACGGCATTGCCTTTTAAATGTTCATATGATTAGTGAGACTCAACAGTTCAAATTCGTAGGCTTTCAGATTGATAGTAAGCTGCCGTGGAAAGCCCACGTTCAGAATATTGTTCAAAAACTAAATGCTGCTTTATTTATTATTAGAACCGTATCTGAAATAAGTGATAGTTCAACATGAAAAGTTGTTTACTTTCATTATTTTCACATATGGTACTGTTTTCTTTTTTTTTGGGGGGGGGGGGAGGGAGGGTCCACTCTTATGATTCAAAAAGGGTATTTTTGGTTGAGAAACGGGTGATGTTGTTAACAATATCAGCTTATTCCCAAGAGTTTGCAGCTTCGGGTCAGTTAACACTAGGCAGAATTCCAATCTGTATTTGGAACGCAGCTCCTTGACTCTTTTGCAGAAAGGCGCGCAGTATTCTGCAGCAGCCATTTCCAGTAAGCTGTCACAATAGTTCAAATATCTTAGCAGTAAACCGCGCGTGTTCATGTCGAAACTGAAGGATTTACTCATGACTCCTTCCCTCTATTCTATCGAGAAGCTCCTGGAAAATTTTATAGAAATTTAGCTAATTCCTGTCTCAACACAGGATTCTACAGCCAAGCGGTTGCGAATAACTGTTTGGTGTCCTGACAGAGGTTTCGTCACCATTACGGACGACTTTACCAGGATGAAATTTTGAGAAACCGTAAAATTACGTTGCGGGAAAGCAATGGTCAGAAATAAAAGCAGGTATGCTCATGTCAAAAAATAAATAAAATGTGTGACAGCCTTTGGCACGTCTGCCTAACTAGGTAGAACATCGGACTATGACACTGTTCCTAGCTAGGCACACGTGCCAAAGGCTGGCACGTGTTTCAAAAATGTTCAAATGTGTGTGAAATCTTATGGGACTTAACTGCTCAGATCATCAGTCCCTAAGCTTACACAGTACTTAACCTAAATTATCCTAAGGACAAACACACAAACCCATGCCCGAGGGAGGACTCGAACCTCCGCCGGGACCAGGCGCACAGTCCACGACTGCAGCGCCTAAGACCGCTCGGCTAGGCAAGTGTTTTATTTATTTTTTGACATGAGCGTAACTGCTCTTAATTGTGACCATTGCTTTCTCGCAATGTAATTTTACGGTTCCTCAAAATTCCATTCTGATGAAGACGTCCGTAGTGGTGTGGAAAGCTATGTCAGGGCACCAAACATGTTATTTGCAACCGGTTGGCTGTGCCATCCTATGCTGCGACTAATATTCGGTTGCTGAGAAACAGCTGTGTTTAAAACTGACAAATAAAATAAAATTAAAAAAAGCCATGTTCCTGAAAGAGAATTGCGGTATCTCCTCAGTAATGCGAGTTGTCTCGTCTCTTTTGTTTAGCCTTAGTGTTGGCGGATCTGCAGATCGCGGCAGCAGGTGAGAGCGTATGTGTGGTGGGACCTGGTGTGTGACTTGAATGGCGGCCGCTCAAAGCCTCCCAAATTGGGGCGGCCCTCGCCTCCCCGCCGCTTCGTTTTCGTTCCCTAGCCCGCCGCGCCACCCCTAAAAATAGCGGCGCTGACCTTTGTGTGGCATGTGCCGTGCTGCAGGCGCTCCACCCGGCCCCCCCTCCCCCCCCCCCCCCCCCTCTCACGTGGCGCCGTCTGGTGCGAGGACGCCTGTCTTAAGAGCGGCGCGATGTCTGACAGAAGGGCGACGCGAGCAGCTGAGCCCCCAGCAGCAGTTTGTCGCTGGTTCTTTGGAGCAGGGAGCGCTGGGCTGCGGTCACAGTGGCGCCGATGTCGGTGGAATCCGCTGACTACCGACATTGGCCGAAGACGGCCGATCTCGTCAAACCAGTAGAGGCCACTACGTGCGCGGTCACATTGTAGCCGATCTCATTGCCCGAACCTACAGATTTCGGACTACTATAGCTGAAATTCAAATCACTTTGTTGAAAACCATTCAAAAGCCAATATCGCACAAAATACTCTTTATTCAAGACAGTCGGTTTCAACAGTCTTTGCTGTCATCTTCAAGCAATACTCGGAATATGTCTTATAAGTTAATCTGTAATTTTTGATATAAGACGTTTTGTTTCGTATTACAAAAACCGGAAGTGGAGCTACACATTGCATTCCTTAAACATATATTTGTAGTAAATCACGTTCATTTTACACTGAACACAACATGTACAACATGTCAAGTGGGTAAATCTCAGCACATTATAAACGTTTACCGTCGCTAAGATATTTAAAAACACAAAGCACCTTGTCAAAATGGCCATGTCCAAATACACAAAACATGGACATGGTCTTTTGGACAAGGTGCTTTGCGTTTTTAAATATTTTAGCGACGGCAAACGTTTATAATGTGCTTGACATGTTGTGCATGAGGTTCAGCATAACATGAATGTATATTACTACAAAAAATATGTTTATGGTATGTAAATGTATAGGTCCATTTCTGGTTTTTGTAATATCAAACTAAAACTTTTGTATCAAATGTTACAGATAAACTCGTCAAACATATTCCACGCATTGCATTTTCTTACAGACCTGAAGATGACAGCAAAGACTATTGAAACCGGTCTTGAATAAAAGTATTATGTGTGATATTAGCTTTTGAATGGTTTTTAACAGCTGCAATAGATGGCCCTTCAATACTCTCATAATGAGAAAATTGTTTTCATCGGTTATATTGGCCCACACGACACGAAACGTGGATTGTGAGAAACTGATAAGTTCAGTCAAAGGAGGAGTTTGTGGCATCCTCGGGATGGAAAAATATCATAACCGGGGTATAGCTCGGAATCTATGGGCTGAAATCGCAGGTTTATTGGAGATGACAAGTAACCAAAATCTTTATTGCAAATTTTATGTGTAAATCATGACCTCAAAAAATAATTTATTCAAGTGGGAAGCATGGCGTATCTTGTGCTTAAGGTTACAGTAGCAGCTTTTTATTGGGTTGTGTTAGGAAGACATTAGGTGTCTACAAACTATTATTAATGGTTGCTGACGCTTTTATGCCAGTAGGGTGGTGATTCTGGCAGCCTCATCTGATGTGGATCCCACACCACACAGAAATACTCCAGAAGAAGGTGAACAAGCGTAGTTTAGGCAGTCTCTTTAGTAGACTTACATTTTCTGACTGTTATGCCAATAAATCCCAATGTTCGGTTTGTTTTGCCTGTTACATTACCTATGAAATTTTTCCAACTTAAATTATTCGCGATTGTAACACCAAGTATTTAGTTGAGTTTATAGCAGTTAGATTTGTGTCATTTGTTGTGTAACCGAAATTTAGCGGATTCATTCTAGTACTCATGTGGATGGATTCACACTTCTCATTATTTAGAGCTAATTGTCGCTTTCTTATAGATATTTTGTGTAAATAATTTTGTAATTCGTTTTCATCAGCTGATGATTTGGTAGACGCTAAATGACAGCATTGTCTGCAAACAGTCTAAGAGGAGAACTCAGATTGTCTTCTATCTCGTTTACGTAGATCAGAAATAGCACACGGCCTATAACGCTTCCTTGAGGAACGCCAGATATTACTTTTGTTTTACTCGATGAATTTCCATCAGTTATTACGAAATGTGACCTTTCTAACAGGAAATCACGAATCCAGTCACAAAACTGAGACGATACTTCATAGGCACCCAATTTGATAGTAAGTCGCTTGCAAGAAACAGTGTCAAAAGCGTTCTCGAAATCTAAAAATTCGTGATCAATCTGACGTCCCCTGTCGAAAGCACTAATTACTTCGTGACAATAAAGGGCCAACTGTGTTTCAGAAGAACGATATTTTCTGAACCCACATTGGCTATTTGTCAACAAATCGTTTTCTTCGAGGTACTTCATAATTTTTGAGCACAGAATATCTTCCAAACCTCTACTACAAATCTACGGTAATGATATGAGTCTTCAGTTCATCAGATCAATCCTATTTTATTTCTTGGGTAGTGGTGTCACTTGTGCATGTTTGTCTTGAGTACCTATCTTTCTACGAGTGAGTGGTTGTATATGATTGCTAATAATGGAGCCATTGTATCAGTTTACCCTGAAAGGAGTATGTACGTTTAAAATCCAAATCAATCTTCGCCACAAAGTTTTACCTTTACGTTATGACCGATTTCCACTTATTGGATGTTATCAAGTTCATCTATGAAACAAAACACAAGAAATTTGTAATCAAAATAGGCACTGTCAAATGGTCTAGATCCATTATAACATCATGAATTAAGAGTTTTACTCATTAAACATATTTACCATGATTTGTAGAAACCTGCTATCAATATCTAGGACCACTGGTGAAACAAAAGGTTTGCAAGTTTCATGTCATACAAAGTGTATGTGCGTTAGGGGCCTCAGTAATGTGGAGCGCCCGTTGGCACGCGTTCGTACACTCTGGCGGGCGCGCCTCCAGCTGTGGCTGGTCCATCTGCGGTCTGGATGCTGGAAGCTGGAGGCCGCGTATCGATCCCTGTGGAACGCCACTGCACGCCACACGGCGCTATGCCAGCACCAGAGGATCGCGACCGTGACGTCACGGCGCGGCTGCCCGCAGAACGGACCAACCGCGTCTCCGTGTTTACTGCCATGTAGACCGCCTGGAGCGTCCTACAGTGTCCACTGCCGTACAACCGCGTGCGCTCTTACATATTTTCACAATCTTCTTGTACTCACGGCAAATGTAGTAACTCCAGAGAAAGCTAATACTCATCACTAGTGAAAATCACCACGGGTGCATTGATATATATTTTTTCTGTCACAATCTGCATCTACATCACGTTTATACTCCGCAAGCCACCCAACGGTGTGTGGCAGAGGGCACTTTACGTGCCACTGTCATTATCTCCCTTTCCTGTTCCAGTCGCGTACGGTTCGCGGGAAGAACGACTGCCGGAAAGCGTCCGTGCGCGCTCGAATATCTCTAATTTTACATTCGTGATCTCCTCGGGAGGTATAAGTAGGGGGAAGCAATGTATTCGATACCTCATCCAGAAACGCACTCTTGTAGGGAAGCAGCCTACTCACGCTGTAGTAAATTCACATCAGTTTCCATTGTGTGCCAGCCAGTCTGCTGTAACTAGCTCAGACGTCATAAATGTTGCGCAATACCTTAAGAGTCAAACAAATGACCTAAAACTTTTCTAGCATGTCAGAAATAATACTAAATTAATGTGTGTTAAATATCAGTTCGATAACTTCAGTCATTTTCGAAATTTGGACGTTTTTGTGAAAAAATCATTGGCGCAACAGAAAAGAGCTAGAGACTTCAAAATTTATATTTAGATTCATCTTTCATATTGACTTAATAAAAACAGTACTTTGGATTTCACATATTAAGATTTTAGTGGAAATTCATGATTTTGTGGTTTTCGTCTCAAAACTGAAGGAAGCAAGATAGATTAAGTAGGCTAGTAAATAAGGCTAGGATGTTTAGATTTAAATAGGTTGGAGGTCCGCTATGACAATGAAGATGTGTAAAGTTTCTTTTGAATACCTATAAAATTATAGCGATAGCGGATCTCAAAAGGGCCAGTTCAGAGCTCATCTACTGCGTGCAGTGTAATTTAATTAATTCTCTCGCCCAAAATATTTAACTTAGCCACGTCAAAATTTTATTATCCATACTTACCTGCGTGCTGAATGCACGTTTAAATTAAGAGCTTCATCGGCCATCAGCAAAAGAAGCTATAAATTATTATGTAACTTGAAGTGGTGCGTTACTAGCCCAGCAGCTAGTCGGGAAAGCGGATTTGATCAGGCGTTCCCTTAGCCGTCCGCACCGCGGCTTTATATATAAGAACGCTGCGCGAGGAAGGAAGGCCCCAGTTCTCTCCAGACGCTGAATGACACGCCATCTGTGTCGGGAGTCGCGTCGCATCAGTGTCACTGCTACAAACAGCCTCGGATGCCGTATAGTGTTAATTCTGGGTTGACTTTAATTATCGGTATTCAGTTTGCATATTGTCGTATTTTCACGTGCCGTCGCGGGACAGACATTCTACCAAATATTTAGCGTGGCGTTTGATGAAGTATTTTCATCAAATTATGGCGAGCATTCCTTTTAACATTTAATTCGGACATTTATAGTTGCATCAGCGCATTAGACTCTGAACTGCTCTGTTAGATAGGTTGTAGGGATACTTGTGTTTTTATCAGTGAATTTCAGAATATACTCAACTATTTTGGAAAACCGTTTTTGATTAGAAATCCCGGACAATCTCCTAATTCTTCAGAGCTATAGGCTGCAGCTATAATAACATTCTCAGATAAAGTGGGTACTAGGATCTCTAATTACTGGTTCCATGTTTTATTAAATCACTTTATGGGTGCCAAAAAGTAAATAGAGAGCCAGTGTTGAGAACGGCGAAAGACAGCATTAACAACATTCTAAAAGCCAGAAACTGATTCAACATGCAAGCATTTATGCAGCAAATTAGATTATTCTTACAAACTTACTATCCGCCGCCCCACACTCTCTCGAAACCTGGACAGCAAGCTACACCACGATGCAGAGCGCCTCTCTTGCAGAGTCTGCAACTTGAGCTTGCTAAACATCTCCGTAACGCTATGACGCTTACCAAATAACCCTGTGACAAAACGCACCGCTCTTCTTTGGATCTTTTCTATCTCCTCTGTCAACCGGACCTGGTATGGAACCCACACTGATGAGAAATACTCAAGTATAGGTCGAACGAGTGTTTTGTAAGCCACCTCCTTTGTTGATGGACTACATTTTCTAACGACTCTCCCAATGAACCTCTACCTGGCACCCGCCTTACCAACAATTAATTTTATGCGATCATTCCGCTTCAAATCGTTCCGTACGCATACTCCCAGATATTTTACAGAAGTAACTAGTACCAGTGTTTGTTCCGCTAACATATAGTGATACAATAAAGGGTCCTTCTTTATATGTATTCGCAATACATTACATTTGTCTATGTTAAGGGTCAGTTGCCACTCCCTGCACCAAGTGCCTATCCGCTGCAGATCTTCCTGCATTTCGCTGCAATTTTCTAATGTTGCAACTTCTCTGCATACTACAGCATCATCCGCGAAAAGCCGCATGGCACTTCCGACACTATCTATTCGGTCATTTATATATATTTTGAAAAGCAATGGTCCCATAACACTCCCCTGTGGCACGCCAGAGCCGGCCGCGGTGGCCGCGCGGTTCTAGGCGCTACAGTCTGGAACCGCGCGACCACTACAGTCGCAGGTTCGAATCCTGCCTCGGGCATGGATGTGTGTGATGTCCTTAGGTTAGTTAGGTTTAAGTAGTTCTAAGTTCTAGTGCTCAGAGCCATTTGAACCATTTTTTTTTTTTTTTTTTTTGGCACGCCAAAGGTTACTTTAACGTCTGTAGATGTCTCTCCATTGATAACAACATGCTGTGTTCTGTTTGCTAAAAACTCTTCAATCCAGCCACACAGCTGGTCTGATATTCCGTAGGCTCTTACTTTGTTTATCAGGCGAAAGCGCGAAACTGTATCGAACGCCTTCCGGAAGTCAAGGAAAGTGGCATCTACCTGGGAGCCTGTATCTAATATTTTCTGGATCTCATGAACAAATAAAGCGAGTTGGGTCTCACACGATCGCTGTTTCCGGAATCGATGTTGATTCCTAGAGAGTAGATTCTGGGTTTCCAGAAATGACATGATATGCGAGCAAGAAACATGTTCTAAAATTCTACAACAGATCGATGTTGGAGATATAGGCCTATAGTTTTGCGCATCTGCTCGACGACCCTTCTTGAAAACTGAAACTACCTGTGCTCTTTTCCAATCATTTGGAACCTTCCGTTCCTCTAGAGACTTGCGGTACGCGGCTGTTAGAAAGGGGGCAAGTCTTTCGCGTACTGTGTAGAATCGAATTGGTATCCCGTCAGGTCTAGTGGACTTTCCTCTGTTGAGTGATTTCAGTTGCTTTCTATTCCTTGGACACTTATTTCAATGCCAGCCATTTTTTCGTTCATGCGAGGATTTAGAGAAGGAACTGCAGTGCGACCTTCCTCTGTGAAACAGCTTTGGAAAAAGGTGTTTAGTATTCCAACTTTACGCGTGACATCCTCTGTTTCAATGCCATTTTCATCCCAGAGTGTCTGGATATGCTGTTTCGATACAATTACTGATTTAACGTTAGACCAGAAATTCCTAGCATTTTCTGTCAAGTCGGTGTATACAATTTTACTTTCGAATTCACTGAACGCTTCACGCATAGCTTCCTTACGCTAACTTTGACATCGTTTAGCTTCTGTTTGTCTGAGAGCTTTTGGATGCGTTTAAATTTGCAGTGAAGCTCTCTTTGCTTTCGCAGTAGTTTCCTAACTTTGTTGTTGAACCACGGTGGGTTTTTCCCATCCCTCACAGTTTTACTCTTCACGAACCTGTCTAAAACGCATTTTACAATTGCCTTGAACTTTTTCCATAAACACTCAACATTTTCAGTGTCGGAACAGAAATTTTCCTTTTGATCTGTTGGATAGTCTGAAATCTGCCTCCTATTACTCTTGCTAAACATATAAACCTTCCTCCCTTTTTTTTATATTCCTATTTACTTCCATATTGAGGGATGCTGCAACGGCCTTATGATCACTGATTCCCTGTCAATGTCATTAGTCAGGACATCATGAGGTTGCCCGAAATCAAGGAAAATAAGAAATTAGGCGAAAAAGCTATAGTAACATAACTCTTCTTGGGACGGTCTTATAATAAGTCTTTCCTGTTGTGGCAGTATGAAATAGTAAGTGTTCTACCCGGTTGCACAGATAAAAGTGGCCCGTGGAAGTATAAAGCAAATGAAGGGACATTACACAAACGAAGAGCTAAAATGGACTTACCATTTATTTGAAATTGAAAATACAGTGAACATTTCATTTATAGAAAATGTTGACATCAATCCACAGCTGTGCACATCTAAGCATATTCAGATACACCCGGCGCAGAGTTCGGCTGTCGATCACGGCAACTTCACCGTTGATGTCTTTCAGTTCCTGTATTGTATGCGTGTTTGTTTCATAGACCTTGCTCTTCAAGTGTCCCAACAGGAAAAAATCACATTTTGTTTGATCTGCCGAACGTGGTGGCCATAGGTGTGTGCTTACAGTTCGTTCTTCGCGGAAGACATCGCCGAGTCGTTCTAGGGACCCTTAGACGTGTTGCATGTTGCCACATATTGCTGGAAGAGGCAGTATTGTCTTTTACATTCGGTGAGTTGAGCACAAAATCTGTCAAAAATTTCCATGCGAATAAATGCAACCATGTTGAGGGTAGTGTCAAAAAACATCGGTCCACTGATGCGCGTTACTGTTACACAGCACCAACGCCGATTTTTTCATCACGTACTGGTTGTTCACACACAGTGTTGCCCAGTACCTCGTGCTCTATGGATTGGTATGTCCGGAAAGGTGAAACCAAGCTTCATCAGTAATGGAAAGGGTCTAACAAAACCATCGTTGATTATATTCAAAAGCCACGTGCAGTAATCTAATCTATGCTGTCATCCTTCAGTAATTGCTGCACAAGCTTCACACAATAAGGCTTCAAATTATGACTTTTCAATATCTACTGGCAGCTCCTCCTACATATATGCACCTTTAGAGTCAGTTTACGTGTAGATTTCTGTGGGCGCTGAATAATTCTTCGGCGAATGTCTGCAATAGCTTCTGGTGTGCGAACTGGAAATGGAGTGAAATGGAAAGAAGACAAGGATTCTGGTCAGAGGAGTATAGGCTGTTATCAACAGCAGTAGAAAATGGTACACTGGGAGTAGGATTCGCTATGAATAGGAAGGTAGGGCAGAGAGTGTGTTACTGTGAACAGCTCAGTGATACAGTTGTTCTTATCAGAATCTACAGCAAACCAACATCGACAACGATAATTAAGGTATACATGCCGAATCGCAAGCTGAAAATGAAAAGATAGAGAAAAAGGATTGGACGTCTCTAAAAAAAGGGTAGTCACAGAAGTTGGAAAGAAAATCATAGGTACAAAGACGGTAACTGCGAAGAAACCACGGGTAACAAAAGAAATACTTCAGTTGATTGACGAAAGGAGGAAGTACAAAAATGCCCCGGAAAACTCGGGAATACAGAAATACGAGTCGCTGAGGAATGAAATTAAGACGAAACGCTTGCATGAAAAATGTGAAGACATCGAAAAAGACGGGTTGTCGGTGGACTGACTCAGCGTATGGGAGAGAAAAAACAGCCTTCGGTGACATTGAAAGCAAGGATGGTAACATTGAGAGTGCAATGGGAACTCCGCTGTTAAATGTAGAGGAGAGAAAAAAATGTTCGAATGTGTGTGAAATCTTATGGGACTTAACTGCTAAGGTCATCAGTCCCTAAGCTTACACACTACTTAACCTAAATTATCCTAAGGACAAACACACACACCCATGCCCGAGGGAGGACTCGAACCTCCGCCGGAACCAGCCGCACAGTCCATGACTGCAGTGCCTCAGACCGCTCGGCTAATCTCACGCGACGTAGAGGAGAGAGCGGATAGGTGGAAAGAGGGCATTGAAGTCCTCTATGAGGGGGAAGATTTGGCTGATGTGATAGAAGAAGAAACAGGAGTAGATTTAGAAGAGACAGGAGTTCCAGTATTAGAATTAGAATTTAAAAGAGCTTTGGAGGACTTAAGATCAAATAAGGCAGAAGGAATAGATAACATTACATCAGAATTTCTAAAATCATTGAAGGAAGTGGCAACGAAACGACTATTCACGTTGGTGTGTGGAATGTATCAGTCTGGCGACATATCATTTGAGTTTCGGAATAATATCATCCACACAATTCCGAAGACTGGAAAAGCGAGAATTGTAGCATAATCAGCTTGACAGCTCATGCATCCAAGTTGCTGACAAGAATTATTTACTAAAGAACGGAAAAAATTGAGGATGCGTTAGATGACGATCAGTTTGGTTTTAGGAAAGGTAAATTCACCAGAGAGGCAATTCTGACATATCGGCTGATAATGGAAGAAAGACTAAAGAAAAATAAAGACACGTTCATAGGATTTGTCGACCTGGAAAAAACGTTCGACAATGTAAAATGGTGCAAGATGTTCGAAATTATGAGAAAAATAAGGTAAGCTACAGGGAGAGACGGGTAGTATACAATATGTACAAGAATCAAGAGGGGGTGATAAGAGTGGGCGACCGAGAAAGAAGTGCTCGGACTAAAAAGGGTGTAAGACAGGGATGTAGCCGTTCACCCCTGCTGTTCGAGCTGTACATCGAAGAAGCAATGGTTGAAATAAAAGAAAGGTTCAGGAGTGGGATTAAAGTTCAAGGTGAAAGGATATCAGTGACACGATTCACTGAAGAGATTGCTATCCTGAGTTAAAGTGAAGGTGAATTACATGATTTGCTGAATGAATGAACAGTCTAATGAGTGCAGAATATGGAATGAGAATAAATCGAAGAAAGACGGAAGTAATGGGAAGTACTAGAAATGAGAAAAGCGAGAATCTTAACATCAGGATTGATGGTCACGAACTAGATGAAGTTAAGGAATTATACTGCCTAGACAGCAAAATAGCCTTGATGGACGGTGCAGAGGGGAGATGAGAAACAGACTAGCACTAGCGAAAAGGGCATTGCAAACGAAGATAAATCTACTAGTATCAAACATAGGTCTTAATTTGAGGAAGAAGTTTCTGAAAATGTAGTCTGGAGTACAACATTGTACAGTAGTGAAACATGGACTGTGGAAAAACCGGAACAGAAGAGAATCGAGAGAGAAGAGAATCGACACATTTGAGATGTGGTGCTGCAGACGAATGTTGAAGTGTTAAAATTACGTGGACTAATAAGATAAAGACTGAGGAGGCTCTGCGCAGACTCTAAGATGAAAGGAATATGTGGGAAACACTGACAAAGACAAGGGGCAGGATGGTAGGACATCTGTTAAGACATCAGGGAATGACTTCCATGGTACTAGAGGGAACTGTAGAGGGTAAAAATTGTAGAGATCGGAATCCACCCAGCAAATAGTTGACGATGTTGCTTGCAAGTGCTACTGTGAGATGAAGAGGTTGGCACAGGAGAGAAATTCGTGGCGTACCGCATCAAACCAGTCAGAAGACTGAGGACTCAAAAACAAAAAAAAAAAAAAAAAAAACACGTTGTGACCTGAAGGTATTCTTCGTCGGTTTATAATTTGGACAGATGCGTAAGTGCGACGAGTTTTATACAGACTTCTTATGCACTCTTTTCTGGTAGTCTTCTGTCAGGGTGTTTGACACCGAAAATTTCGCGAGTTTCCTTAATCGAATCTGTTTTCATATAAGCTTCAACAATTTCGATTCTTTCTTCTATCGAGAAGAGAAACGGCTAACTTCACTGGTGAAATAAACTGAAATCCTGACAGAAGAATGCTAACAATCGATTATTGCATGAATCTGTCTATTATGGTAGCTGTTTACTGTATTTCAGAAGTCGAAATATTGCATTCGCATTCATAGGGAAGGCGGGATACTTTTAACTGTGTCGTTCTGTAGTTGTCTTATCTAATGCTAGACACAAAATACGGAAATGACGATCATACAAACATTCTGCCGATCACCTGGCAGAAAGACGGTAGTGTTTAGAAGTCACTGTGTGCTGCGTACACTAGACTGCCCAAACATGGCCACTCCATGAGAGAGCTAAACACGCAGGCATACTGTTTGTCCTCCATCGAGTGCGGCTTATGAGTTGAGGATCTTAATCGTAATAAGTAAAAACGAAATCTTAAATACAGGAATGACATTAAAGTGTAGAAACATTACACAATTATTGAGAATAATTGCACAAAGAGGTCCAGACATGATCCATGGCGGCTCGTCTCGAATCTATCCACCGCTGCTTGCTTATCTTTGGTTCGGTATCGGGCGGTGTTGTTGCTCTGGGGCTGAAGGCGACCGAAGCGGAGGGGAGTCGGCGTAGGAGCAGTGAGGCGACTGCACCGAGCTAGTCAAGACCGAGTAGGAGGAAGTGTGCGCTCCTGGGCGTGTTAGAAGTCAGTGGGCTCCGCAGGCTGTGGGGTCTGGCAGTATTTTGCAGTGGTCACAGTCCTGGTGGTCGTGTCGTGTTTTGGTCGCACATTGGCCGACGGGAAAACTAATTTTGCAGGGCCTTCAGTTAGTCCGTTAAAGCCATATCTGCAGAGAATGAAGCCGGTCTTCTGGAAGCGAAGGTACTACTTTTCGAACTCTGGGCCCTAGCACGTTTGGGATTGCATTTTAAAAGACTGCATTTTAAAAGACTGTTCTTTCGGACATGTCCAAAAGAACAGATACCATCATAGTATATATATATAGTTAAGGCTCACCGGTCACTTGACCATCTTCTTCTTCTGTGCGAATGCACAAACAGTGCCCGAACTCTTACGGGAATCGGCAACGCGCCGCGAGTAATGAGTATAATGGGCGGGGGCACTACGTTGAGAATGTGGGTTTCGCGGGAGGCGTGCCAGAGATAAATCCCTGCAGTCGCGCTATCCTCTGTGCCCTCGGTGGCTAAGATGGATAGAGCGTCTGCCATGTAAGCAGGAGATCCCGGGTTCGAGTCCCGGTCGGGGCACACATTTTCATCTGTCCCCGTTGACGTATGTCAACACCTGTAAGCAGCTAAGGATGTCCATTTCATTGTAATTTCACCTACTTTGAGTCCTACTACGCTTAAGCTTGCATGTGGGTGATTTGTTTTAAATTCATGTAGTTATTTGAACACTGGGCAACGATCTTGCCGCAGTGGATACACCAGTTCCCGTGAGATCACCGAAGTTAAGCGCTGTTTGTCGTGGCCGGCACTTGGATGGGTGACCATCCAGCCGCCATGCGCTGTTGCCATTTTTCGGGGTGCACTCAGCCTCGTGATGCCAATTGAGGAGCTACTCGACCGAATAGTAGCGGCTTCGGTCAAGAATACCATCATAACGACCGGGAGAGCGGTCCTCCTCGGAGGGTCCCGGTGGGCCACTCGTGGCCTGAAGACGAGAGTGCCATTTGTACACTGATGGAAATCTTGGTGTGTTCTGGTATTGCCATGTAGCCTAATAAGATTAGACTACGGTCACGTCACTGAATAGTTGTTTTGCTGTGTGTGTCTGATCTGTTATTTACTCTTGGGCTCACTGCTCGAACTGTAGTAAAATATAAGACATTGAATCTTGATTTTCTTTGTTTTAAGTTCTGGAATTTTACGTGTAGCATGCAGTGCAGCATTGGAGGTGTTAGTGATGTAATTTTGTAACCTACTTAACGTTTTAGTGCAAATTATATATTTAAGATATCTGTAAATTTCCTGTGCTGTCTAGTTAGAAGATTAATTACATTTTATTGTGTTTGTGAGCTCATTCACGTTATCGAGGTTTCAAGAAAGTGAACCCTAGGTATTTCGGGCGATTGCTTAAATTTGCGTCGGTCCCAAGCACAGTGAGTGGCCTGGCACAAGGTTTTGCTAGTCAAAATTTAATTCTTATATTGTAGTTCAAATTTGGCCTATCCCTCTGTGCAGTTAACTTGAGCTTTCCCTCTTGCATCTCGACTAATAAGTTTTTGTATACTAGGTCTGCCTCCTGTCCTGGTTGTTAATGAAGTTGCTTGCGTGGGGCTATCTTGATTGTGTTAATAGTTCACGCTTTGGTCCCTGAAAGCGGTGCACTACGGCGTCCGCTCACCTGCGATCCGCAAGGGATACCTAGACGTCGGGCAACATACCTTGTTGTGCTTGATCGTCCCAAGAGCTCCGTCTGTATATTGTGCCTGTTGCAACTAGTCCACGCAGCTAATGGGGAAAGTTAAGATTTCCTTCATTGTAGTTTGAAATTGGCCTGGGGCCTTTAACAGTTAATGTAATAACAAAAATTTTGGTTTTAATATTCCACGAAGTTGCTTACTACACTGTTTCACGTTCTTGCATCTGGTCTGTTACTATGTTGATTAATAGGTTTATGCATCTAGTTTTTCCTTGAATAATATGTTATTCTGGCTCATATTCCACTAAGGCAGTACTGTAGGTCAAATATTAATTATTCCTGTAAATTTGATCCAGTTAAATCTCTTAAAGGGTGCAAAATTTATTTGCCAAGTTGCGCCCTAGCGGCTGGTTTTCATGGTAAATGTATTTGATTTGCTTTTTTTAAAATAAAAGAACAGAATTTTAACGTACAGTTTTATTCCAAGAATTAAGTAACCACTGAATCGTGATTTTGATATTATTTATTAGTCACGTTACATTGTTCTGAGATTGGTAAAACAAATTCTGGATTAATTCATGACTTAAAATAACCTTCTTTAATTGACTGATGCTATAACTAAATTAGTTGTTTTCTGAATGGCTATAATAAATATATATTGTGATTGAAATTAAAAAACGAATGCTGCTAAACAATTTTGGGGTCAACCCCTTCCCTGTAAATGTTTTTCCTAGAAATTCCTTGGGACGTAATTTGGCCATTTCAAAACAGAGATGAACTAAAAAATTATTATCAGGATAAGTCAGCTATGGAACTCAACGTGATAAAGATTAGAGAAAGGTTCAAATGCTTCAAATGGCTCTGGGCACTACGGGACTTAACATCTGAGGTCATCAGTCCCCTAGAACTTAGAACTACTTAAACCTAACTAACCTAATGACACCACACACATCCATGCCCGAGGCAGGATTCGAACCTGCGACCGTAGCAGTCGCGCGGTTCCGAACTGAAGTGCCAAGAACCGCTCGTCCACCGCGGCTTTTAGAGAAAGCTTTTTAATAATGTCGTCTTGTACTTGAATACATTCTTCAAGATCTTGAAGTTGTTAAGGACAAAACACTGAGACCTGAAGACTGTGTACAATCCATACAGAGACGAGACTTCAATTATAGCAGTCGAAGAAAATGTAAAGGAGGTGGTAATAAATTGAGACGAGAGTGAGACAGGGTTGTAACCTATCCCTGCTGTTATTTAGGCTGTACTTCGAGCAAGCGGTAAACGAAACTAAGGAGGATATACGGAAGGGAATCGAATTTTAAGAAGAAGAAATAAGAATTTAAGAAGTCTGCGATGAAATTCTAATTAAGGCGAAAACTGCAGAGGATTTGGAATATTAGTTGAATGGAGTGGCTACTGCCTTGAAACATGTTTGTAAATCGAATATCAAGAAAAGTAAAGTAATTTTAACGTTATGTTGTCTAATTAAATTAGGGCGTTTCCGACGAAATCAGGAAATGATACTCTAAAGATAGTAGACGAATTTCGCCATTAGGGTGCATAAATAACTCAAGATTGTAAAGGTAAAGATGATATAAAAATTCGACATGCAATAGCGGCGTTAACTATTACTGAAAAAAGAAAAACTATATACACGGTAACATTGGATAACTTGTAGCGTTGAAGACTATTCCGAGTACTTATTCCCTGCAGTGATGTGAGCGATCTTAAGAGGAGAATATGGCAGCGCCACATCCAATTGGCCAGAAACTTCGATTAGTGGAAGAGGACTCAAAATATGCGGACACGTGTCTCGGTTTATCCGTAGATACTCTACCGTTTCTGAAAAAAAGCAGCGGCCGAGGTTTTAGAGGTACTTTTTGTGCCTTTTAAAGCGTTAACAGACCACCTGAGGCGGTGGCACAGAGGTTGGCCTCGTGGATTCACATTTATGCGGCTCGCGCTAGAAATCCGATAATTATATTTATTTCTGTATTTCATTTATCTACCCAAGTCGTATCAGATTACCGCACGAATGTTTCCCAATGTGTATTGAAATGATGTTTTCGATATTCGTCTGCTAACTGTATGTCCGAAGAATGAGTTTAAAAAAGAAAGAAAAATGAAAAAAACAGTAAATAAATGGTAAAGTTATCCGAAAATGTGTTCGGTGAAATTCAGAGAGTATATTTTGATTCTTATTCCATTGCAAGCCGCAGTTTTCGGAAAACTGATCTGTTATGCGCTGTATTTCGCGAAATTTGCGTCAACGCGTGGAATCTTCATCGGTGTTAACGGCGTCACCCTTCCGAGTGAGATTCATATGAAGAAATATCGCTGCGGCAAACACGCCTTCACTACCTACTCGTGATATCCTGAATTTCTGTTTAGAATGGTTCTGAGATCGGTATCATCCGAGGGAATGCTCCAAATCCTGCTAAAGAATAAACATAAAAATAAAATACAAAAATTAAAAATTTATATAAGAATGAGATATAAGAATATGAAATTTAAAAAGATAGCAGCCCCTGAAAGTACCATAACACGTATATAATAACTACATGACAGTTACTGTGAAACCCGATTTTAATTTTACAAATAATATAACGTCGTTGTATCCCCTAACTTGATGAGAAACATTGGGGTAGTAACCTATTACAGGAATGGGTAGATAAATGAGAAAAAGGTAAAATAAAATAAATAAGAACTTTCGACATAGGAATCACGTAGCCAACCGGTTCCAAATAACTGTTTGGTTCAGTGAGCTATGTTTCGACACCTCTAAGGATGTTTTCATCGGAATAAAATTTCGAGAAACCATAAAATTACATTGCGAGAAGGCAATGGTCAGAGTTTAGGACAGAAATGCTCAAGTCAAAAAATAAAATAAAACACATTCCACCCTGTGGCACGTAAGCCTAGCTAGGAACAACATCAGATTGAAGTCAAATTTCCAGCCTTTGGCAAGTATACCAAGCAAGGAATAACATTAGACTGGAGTCTGGAACGTGTTTCATGTTATTTCTGAGTTGAGCATATCTGCTCTAAACCCTGGCTATTGCCTTCTGGTTATGTAACTTCACGGTGTCATGATGACGTCATCCTTAGAGGTGCCGAAACCTTGGTCAGTGTATCAAACAGTTATTTGCAACCAATTGGCTGTGTGATTCATACGCCGAAATTAATGTACGGCTGCTGAGAAACAGCCGAATTCAAAAGTTTAAATAAAAAACAATAATCGTGTTTCAGTCATGAAATGAAAAAGTGAGAGAGACTGCGACGTTAGACACTATGCTACCCGTTAGGCGGATTGTTATCGCGTCCGGAAAGGCATATAAATTATGTCGAAAACTTTGAGGGTCGTTTTCTCAGAAACGGTAGGGTATCTATTGATAAGCAGAGACTCGTATTTGCTTATTCTGGCTCCTCTTAGAGCGAAGTTTCTGGGAAATCGGGTTATTTGCACTTGCCGTTCTCCCCTCGTTAGAGTGTGTCTGCTCCTGTGGGCGGGCAGGAGTGTATCGTTTTTTGCTCTCACATTCAGCGCCTGGGCAGTGACCTCGCCCAGCATACGATCGAAACATTGCGCACACTTCTTATGAACCTAAGGAAATAATGTTAATTTGTTTCCGATCTTTTTCATACTCAATACACTGGTTTGTGCTGATAATACATCAATACTGTTAAAATCTTCAGCTTTAGGAGATAAGAAAATTACCAGAAACCTATAATAATTTTTCGGATGCTGAAATATAGAGCTCGAGGTTGTAATGTATTCACTTGTAACAACATTTAAAGGTATAATCACAAAGATAATTTCATGTAAATTATTTTTCTAAAAGTTTCTTCATCACTGAAGCAGAAACAGACTTCAGAGGACAAAAGACGAGGGAAATGTTTCTGAGGGTGAAGTACCTCTGCAAAGGTCACCAGGCCAAGCAGAAATTTGTCAAAGATTCCCGTGATAAGATCCTGACGAACGATAGGGACATAGCTGAGAGATGGAAAGAGTACTTTCGACAGCTGCTAAATTGTGATGAACCCGAACTGCAGTTTGATTTCCAGTACCCAATTACAGCCGATGCAGACTATCCCCCACCTACCCTGGATGAGATAAAAACCAGAATCAGACACCTTAAACAGAATAAGAGTCCAGGTCAAGATGGAATACATCCTGAAATGATCCTGGCAGGAGGAGTGAAACTTGCAGAAAAAATACACCGACTGATACAGGCAATTTGGACCAAAGAAGAACTACCACGAGAATGGAAAACAGCTCTGATTTGTCCAATACATAAGAAGGGCGACAAACTGAAATGTGACAACTATCGAGGAATCGCCCTGCTTAACGTCTGCTATAAGATCCTGTCCAATTGCCTCATACATAGAATTCAGCCAGTGGCAGTGGGAAGTACCAGGGAGGTTTCCGGCCAGGACGGTCAACAGTAGATCACATCTTCAGTCTCCGGCAGCTCACTGAGAAACTGGGTGAATATGGTAAAGATTTGCATACTTTATTCGTTGATTTTAAGAAGGCCTATGATTGCATACATCGCAAGAGCTTGCTCAACTGTTTAAGGGAGTTTGGCATAGCAGAGAAACTCATCAATCTGATTAAGATCTGTCTGAACGAGACACATGCAAAGGTGAAGATGGGAAATCGCGTAACTGAGGAATTTGAAATTGTAACAGGACTCAGGCAAGGAGATGGGTTGTCCCCTATCCTGTTCAACTTTGCCCTCGAGAAGACCATACGCGAGACTTTCCAAGAGAACGTAGGGATTGAAATCGAAGGAAAGAGACTGGCATACTTAGCCTATGCGGACGACATCTGTTTACTCTCTAGGTCGGAAGAGGAGTTGGAGCAAATGACCAAAGCACTAAAGGAGGCTGCCAGCAAATTTGGGCTAAACATAAACGAAGCTAAGACAGAGTACCTCGTTATGACGCGTGGTCATTGTCAGACTGCTGATCATCTACAATCACTGCAGGTTGGGGACCATTCCTACAAGAGAGTGCAAGAATTCAAATACCTAGGGGCACTTTTCACTGAGAACTCGTCATGTGAAGCAGAGATCAATGCCAGAATACAAGCAGGAAACCGATCTTACCACAGCCTAGTACATCTCCTTCGGTCCAAATCTCTCTCCAGACAGTTCAAGATTCGACTGTACAAAACCCTGATCCAGCCTGTTGTTCTATATGGCTGTGAGACATGGAGTATCCGGAAACAGGACTTCCATAAGCTCCTTGTCTTTGAGAGAAAAGTGCTTCGGAAGATTTTCGGTCCGGTTCTGGATGCAGATACAGGGGAATGGAGGATCAGATGCAACCAAGAGCTTGAGGAACTATACCAGCAGCCCAACATAGCAGGAGCTGTCAAAGCCAAAGGAATGCAGTGGGCCGGCTATGTGGCCCGGATGGAGGATCACAGATGGCCTCGGAAGCTCCTGGATTTCACACCTACAGGAAAGAGACCGCCAGGGAGACCCAAGAAGCGTTGGAGGGATGGACTCCATGAAGATTTAAAACAAATGTCAATAGATGTGGACGAATGGCGGATAACAGCAATGGACAGAATACAGTGGAGGAGGAAACTTGTAGATGCGTGCGGTCCACTGGGCCTGGTCACGTAGTAGTAGTAGTAGTAAAAGTTTCTTTGCTTTAATTACATTAGGAGTATGACTTAAAAATAATAGCTTTAAAATTACTTAATTTTGTTTTGTTGTGAGATGTGAAAAGGGTCGGAGAGTGTGTAGAGAATGTTTTATTCTATGGAATATTATCTGAATTTGTACATGGGAAAATTCTTGTGCAATATGACTCATGTGAGTTATGTACAGTTTACTTGCTTTTGCATAAACGCTACCAGAAGAAAAGTTAGTCGTTAAATCAATTAATATTAATTTCCGGGGGTAATTAGTACCTTGTTTTACTTGATTTATGTTTCATTTCAGAAAGTAAAAGTTCCTTTCATAATTTAGCTTCAGTAATTCTGTTGAATAAGACAGGAATTTCCGCGGGTATTGGAGGTCTAGAGGTGTTCCGATTGGCTGTATAAATCGTCAGGCAACAGGAATTCAGCGTTTCCCGCTCTTCGTGTAGGGACCTGTGATGCAGTACTGTCTCTTGGAGGAGTCACATATGAACCGTCTTACTGTACATAACGTGAGGAACCGTGCAGTACAAGTTTCAGCTAAAATGAAGAAAAGGATTCGCCCTGTCTTTTCTGTTAATGTAAATATGAAGCGACTACAGTTTTACCCTTATAGTGAAGATCTGAAAATTTTAAATGAATTTATTTGGAATATATTTGCATTTGAACTTTCTTGTCGTATAATAGCTCTGTGTGACATGTTTCGTGAACTTTCTCGATATCTTACGGCAAGCACATCTATAAGAAAGGGCCACTGAACGACTTGATGTAGTAAGTAGCGAATAACTGTGTGTCAGTTACCATGTAGAAGACCAAAATTTGTTGGGATGGACCTGTAAAATTGTGACTGTTTTCATGTAAGGTATTGTAATAAAACAATAACCAACTTACAATGATTAAACTCTTTCGGCTGTAAATACAAGCTTGACAGCCATTTACAACTTGTTTCAGAGGCAATAAAGTATAATTAGTTGAACTTCAAACGTACTGAAATTGACTCCAAGCTTGAGTTATGCGGCCATTGTTTGATAGGTTTATTGTCGACGTTTCTTCAACGCTGCTTTTCGTCGGTTGAACGAGTACCTATCAACAAAGAGTGGAGGGGATGGACATCAAGAAGACTATCAGGGTAGCTGGACTGACAATTCTGCACCGAAACACCAAACACGAACTATTAGGTCGAACTGTGATCCGATGCAGGTGTAGAAGGGTAACGAGGGTGAGAACCCGCCACGTCGCAAACAGGTTAAAAAGTATTAAATCGATTTGTGGAGAAAATATATACATGGAACAACTTTACAAAAAAGATAGTGTCAGAGGATAGTTAATATTATAATAGAGGGAGGCATGGAGCGGTAGAAATTGTAGAGGGAGGCCAACGCATGATACAGAAAACAGATTAAAAGTTGGATAAGTTATGCAGATATTAAAAGATTTGCATAAGACTGACTGGTAGCTGTATAAAATCAGTCTTGGACTGAAAATTGCAAAATTAAGGAAAGTTTATTCTCCATCTTTCTCTTTGTTTTTATTATTAAAAAAGAGAAGAAAAGGAAAGCAGAAATCGCTTATAACACTAGGCTGTCACTAATACATCACTCTTCCCTAACAAACGAACCTACTACTCCTGTCCTGGGAAATGCCACATATAACGCTAACGTGCCGTCAAACAAGCTAATGTTACCCTCTGAGAGGATTTTGAAATTTTGGCTATGCGTGTGTCTAATGGATAGAGGTATATGACTATAATTTTAAATATGGTGAAATTAACAGAAAAACTAAACAGACTTTAACCTTTGAAGTTAATGAAAATGGTAAAATTCATATGTGAATGAAGAAATAAACGGTCGCCAGCCCAATTGGGCACATTATTTTGGAAATATATGTTTGAGAAAATTGAATATTGGTTATTGAAGTTACTTTCATTAATACTTCCCTTTGAATAGCATACAGGATAAAAACTGACACAGGGCACTCAGAGCTTTGTTTAGCAGCAGTTACAAATAACGCACACACCAGTAATCTTGCAAAGCAAATTTGCACTGAACTCATACTAATAACAGCTACGTTCAAGATCTTTACTTAAACCGATACTGAAATGTTACTGCATGAATTGCCGAACTAAATTTGGACATGAGGGACTTTTATTTTAACTGACATGTAAAAGTACACGTAAAGATTATTAATATCATCCTTACACAGTTTATTCTCCTATATATATAATTTCCTTAGCAGCAGAAATAGTTCAATTATATTTCCAATATGTGAAGAATATGATGGGGACCCATAAACTAGTATAGTGTCACTAGTCAAGCTCTATAATTATTTCAGTAGAAAAGACTAATTCAAACAAAGCTAGTCCTTAACTTCACTTGGAATAGTTTATATTTTACTTTGCAAGGCAAAATATTCAACACGGAGCGCAATTACCTTCAAAAGAAAGGAATCCTTCATGATAGTAATCAAGACTACATTATGTTTAAAATGAGCTTAACGTATTTGCATTTTTTATCACCTGTGAAGCAGTTATTTTATCCAATAACATTTACACAATTTGGCACTTTATTCTTGCAAAACTATACTTTGTAATAAACTGAGAGTACTTTAACAAAATCCTATCTAACTTCACTTTTGCTACTTTTTTCACATTTGACAAACAAAAAGAAACCACTTTAGAACACCTGAAAGCAATAATAGTTCATTTAAAACAGGGTACTCAATTTTAGTAGCACTTCGGAGAGGACCCTGCATAGTTTCGTGATCAGGATAGAAGATAAGGTTCCGTACACAGATTTATAGCATGTGGATTATTATTAAAACCACTCACAAATTAACTGGTCCAGCACCATACTCACGGCTTTTGAGGTTCGAATGCTCTATAAAATCTCTTCATGGCGTCGGATTTTTAACAGATTAGAGTCATTCCTTTTTGCCGAGAACACCAAACAATAGCCAGATCCACATCCGAGGCAAAAATCCCTTGCAAAGCGGCTTCCAATTGCCTCTCTTGGTACCCTCGAAGTGTACCGTGCTAGGGCTGGTCACTTACTGCGTACCGTTCACACCAAGGAGCCGCCCAGTTTGACCGCCAAAACCACCTTTTACATAGCGCCGTGCCAGTTCCGTTGCGGAAGGACTTAACTAAATCTTTTACATTTTACATTACAAGTGCCCTAAACGTGAACCAGCTTCCAATAAACATTGTCTCTCTTATAAACATACTATAAAATTCATTATTTTAACAAATCATGTTGCTTTTTCATATATACATTACAAAACTCTAAATTCCCTGTCACAAATCAATGACCTTAACTAACAAAGAATACCCACTCCATAAATGCAGATACACAATAACATAGCATAAACCTACTTCTAATTGATATAAGTGTTACACACTGCGTGTGATATGTGTACTTCCACTAACAGCATTTAACTCATGGCTTGGAAAAGCAAATAGTGAATAATTACAATAATAGTAGGGAACCTCCCAATCTATTATCCATCAACTTAATTTCAGTTTCCTTTTGTAACACAACAACTCATAAACTTCGACTATCTGTTTTCCGGTTTTCGTAGAATGCGTTATTGATGATCCTTCAGTGCTTTGAAATGAAATAGAAAGTGCGGCATAATCTTTTTTCCTGTGTATGTTAGCATCCGCGTCCTTGGCGTGCCGCCAGCGGGCATGCAATATCTGTACCGGGTAGATTACTTCACGGCGATGCGCATGAGGTCGCTTTTAGTCGTTTTTCACCTGTAACTGCAGGATGACCGTCCAAGGACAAGTGCTGTCAGTTATGTGCGGCATGCGCACTAGCAACTGAATATCACTTTGAGCGGCTGTGTGTGATTCTCGATTCTACCAATTTACACTCCCGAAAGCATATTGTTCGAACTTGTTGGGAGACGGCCTCGGATGTCGGTCTGCCATTTGTTGTCTGCAGAAGTCACGGGCAAAGTGGTTTACCGATCCGTAGTCATCGATGTTTGTTGGACTTCTTTGGTCAGCACCTTAACATGTAGACTATATGAACAGTTATTCGAAGCTATCCACTGTGCCTTAGGCTTCTTTATACTACGTGCTTAAGTTTGAATTAAGCCTCATTTTATTTGTTGAGTGTACTGGTCCCATTTGGGTAACTGACATTGCTAAGATTGTTTACAGGGCTTGAGCCCCGTTGGTAATTTGTCAACATGGTTGTACTGGCTTTGTGACACTAATTTTGTACTCAGGGTGAATTGGAGTTCAGTTTTGCTACCTGCTGTTTTAGTTGAACCCATGTGGGCGATGTTGTTTACATTTTATTAGTACATGCATTTAGGACTAGCCTGAGTTATCTGCATTCTATTTAAATAATATTTCTCTGACTTAGTTGAAGGATATTCGATAGCTGCCCATTGATCGTTCTGATCTGCTGTCCTCATAGGTCTTAAACATATGCGTTAACTAAACGGCTAGCGATGTTAAGTGTTGATTTTTACGTGTGTTAAATGAAATATTTTTTGTGTGTTTTAGTGGTGCCTGAATTCATACAGTGCCTTACTGAACTTGTTTCGAAGCAGAAGTTCTACGCAACGTCGTGCCGTAAACCTCAGCTGAAAATTTCTCGAATTTCAAATATTAAATTTTTACTGCTCACTTTCTTACTTTTATTTGAGATTGTTAAATTTCACAACTCGAAACATAACACCTCCATCTTGTTCACACATATTTAGTTGCTAAATCAATCGCTACTGCAGTAAATTATTGGCTGAGAGTGAAACAGGCTTAAGACCTTTGGATTCTGTGTATAATAATGCGTTCGTAATATGATGTGCTATCCCCATCTACGTCTGTTATGCTTTTACTGTGTTGAGGCATAGTTATTTCTCATGCAGAACCTAAGCCTCTTCGTTCTTGCGCCATACACGGCCATAATTTACGATCGCTCGGTCATTGTAATCTTTCATGTAGCACAAAATTTCTTTTAAGTAATATAAGATGGACGACTTTTGCATGTTTTCTTCACGATGTCACTCCTGTTATGAACAGTAGTGATTCCACACTATGTAGTTAGTTATTTTCTTTGAGTCATCACTTTTATGACTGGTTCGATGAGGCCCGCAAAGAATTCCTATTCTGTGGCAACCTCTGCATCTCACAGTAGCACTTGCACCCTACACCTTCAATTGTTTGCTAGATGTATTCCAGTCTCTGTCTTCGTCTTTAGTTTTTACCCTCTACAGCTCCCTCTAGCTCTAGATTATTCTCAGATGTCTTAACAGATGTCCTATCATGTTGTCTCTTCTTCTTATGGGTATTCCCATACACTGGATTCTTCGCCAATACTGCGGAGAACATCCTCATTTCTTATATTTTCAGTCTACCAAGTTTCCAATACTCTTCTGTAGCACAAAATCTCAAATGCTTAGATTCTCTTCTTTTCCCGTTTTGTCACAGTCTGTGATTCATTACCGTACCAGGAATGTCCTTTTCCCGTGCTAGTCTGCTTTTTATGTGTATCCTTTACCGTCCGTCATGTGTTGTTTTGCTTACAAGGGAGCAGAATTCCTTGACTTCGTTTCCTTCGTGACCACCGATTTTCAAGTTAAGTTTTTCGATTTTCTCGTTTCTGTTACTTCTCATTACTTTCGTCTTTCTTCGGTTTACTCTCATTCCGTATTCTGTATTCATTAGACTGTTCATTTCATTCTACAGGTCTCGTAATTCTTCTTCACTTTCACTCAGGATAGCAATGTCATCAGCGAATCGTATAATTGATATCCTTTCACCTTGAATTTTAATTCAACTACTGAATCTTTCTTTTATTTCCGGCATTGCTACTTCAACGTATAGATTGAATAGCAGGGACGAAAGACTGCACCCACGCCTTACGCCCTTTTAATCCGAGCACTTCGTCCTTGGTCTTCCAGTCTACTGGTTTCTTCTTGGTTCTCGTACAATTTTATATAACCGTTCTTTCCCTGCAGATTATTCCTGTTTTCCTCAGAATTCCGAACATACGTGTTGTAGTGAACGAAAACGTAGAAGCCAGCAGCAATACGGATAAAACGCCTGCTAGGTCCTAAAGAAGATTTACGACCTTACCATGGCCTTCAGGCTTACGCAAATCGTTGCCACCCTGTTGCAGAATCGACGTTCTTTGTAAAATTTCAAGGCAGGCGGAGCAGATGGAGAATACAAAAAAATGGGCTCCGGCAAGGCAGTGCCTTAGCACCATTGCTGTTTAATATCTACACCAATGACCAACCACTTCCTCTCCCCACAAGAAGCTTCCTATATGCAGACTACCTAGCATTGGCAACTCAGGGTAAGAATTTTGAGACAGTAGAAGAAAATCTCACTGCTGCTCTGAAGATTCTCTCAGAATATTATGAGAAAAACCATCTCAAGCCAAACCCATCAGAAACTAAAACATGTGTTTTTCATCTGAAGAACAGAGAAGCTTCTAGACAGCTGCATGTGAACTGGAGTGGAAAGGAGTTAGAACACTGCAGTGCTCCAGTTTACCTTGGTGCTACCCTGGACCGCACCCTGACCGTCAAGGCACACTGCACCAACCTTAAAGCCAAGGTTTCATCGCGAAATTTCCTACTGCGCAAGGTGACTGATTCTGGATGGGGTGGCCACCCCCAGACAGTAAGAACAACTGCCCTGGCACTCTGCTACTCCGCTGCCGAATACTGAATGAAACCTGCAGGCTGATCACAGGCTGTCTGAAGCCATCGCCAATACAGAAGCTGTATATACTTGCAGGTATAGCCCCACCGATACTAGACGATAGACAGCTGCTAGCAACGAGAGGCAAAAGGTCTGCAATAAGGCGGCCCACCCCTTGCACGAACATCGACCACCACCACCACCTCGACTGAAGTCCAGGAAGAACTTTCTACCGTCTTCTGTTCCATTTGACAGAGACCAAAGTACAGCCGGGGTTGAAATGTGGAAAAAAAGACTTCCTGCCCATCCAGAGCGAGACGTAATTGAAGAAACTCTGCCACTTGGCCATCAAGAAGGAAGATGCACATGGAAGTCCTTGAACAGACTGCGCTCCGACGTTGCAAGAACGAAGGAGAGTTTAAAGAAATGGGGAGTTGCACAAGGCGGAGACACATTGTGTGAGTGTGGAGATGAACAAAGTACACGCCATCTGCTGAAGTGTCGTTTCTGCCCATACTCTTGTACAGGACTGTAACTGGCCTTGGCTTATAGCAACGCAGCCAATGTTGCCAAATACTGGACACAACTAGTGTAAATGTGTTTATTACGTAACAATTGATTTCTTACTCCTGTGCGTATTATGTAAATATTGGTTTCTTACTGTTGTGTGTACTATGTAAATATTGATTTCTTACTCTTTTTTTCCCTATGTGTTCATTTTATTACGTTTAAATGTCTTTGAATTACTCATATATACAAATAATTATATTTTTAAATCAGCATATTCTGTGTCCTGGTACTTCTGACGCGAATAAATAAATACCTGCTAGGCCACCGGCGTTAGAAGTGCCAACGTAGACGGCAGTAGGCCGCAGTGGTGCATTCCTATTGACCGGCAGCCTTAAGGGGGCAGCTCTTGTAAAGGTCAGCCGCGACTTTGGAATCCCGACCTTTCGTCTCTGAACTTAGGGGGCGTCGAAATATTCAGGAAATAATCAACCTCCGCCGCTGGCATAAGTCACGACAGTGAAGTGCCGCGTATGCCTCAGTCGGTTGTAAGGAATCGGCATTGTATGATGGGCCGACCTGGATACGTCACAGAAAGCAGCTATCATGTCTGGACGTGGCCTTGACCACACCGTGAATTAAGCGGCTTGATTTGCTGGATTATAAATTATGATTGCCCAACGTGTCTGAACGGACGTAACACGTCGTGAGAGCATTGGTGGTAGAAAGACCCTGAACGACAGGGCATGGAGATGAGTGTAACTCCTTTTCAACGAAAATCAGTTTCAAAGTCGGGGGATGTAATACTGATTGGGGACGAACGACCTATGGAGTTCCCCAAGGCTCAGTCTTAGTACCACTGTTGTTCCTCATATTACGTCTAATACACAACAAGCACAATTAATTACTTTTGCAGATGACGCTAGTATTTTAATCAATCCAAGTATACACATAGAAACTGGAGAAATGGTAAAGAGAGTTCTTAAAAGTATCATTGGCTGGTTTGCTACGAATACTCCACCGTCAATTATGAAAAGAGACAACATATCCTGATCTACACATCTAGAGGTACTACATTAGTGATAAGTGTAACACATAGTAAGGAAACAATAGGGTGGAAACTTCAGAGTTCTTAAACTGGAAAAACAAATTTTACAGCTCCTAAGCAATTTAGTTAAGTCACATTTACGCACAGAATCATTGCAAGTCTTGGGGAGAGACAAATCAGTAAGTTGACATATTTTAGTTTTACATATCTTCAATCAATTTTGTCATGCGGAATAATATTCTGGGTAACTCATCTTTAAGAAGAAAGGTTTTCATTGCTGAAAAACGTGCTGTAAGAATAATATATGCTGCTAACCCACGATCATCTTGTAGACATCCGTTTAAGGAGTTGGGCAGTCTGTCTCCTGCTTCACAGTATGTTTATTCCCTCAAGAAGCTTGTTGTAAACAGTCCACCGAGAAAACAATAATACACATAATTACAATACCGGAAGGAAAAATGAAATTCATTACTTCACATTAAGGTTGTCTTTAGCACAAAACGGGTTTCACAAAGCTTCATCTACAATATTTGATCACTTATCCAGTGATACAAAAATATCAAAAGTTTCTGCTTGGCACTCCTACTGCGTAGAAGAATTTCTGGTATTGTAATGTGTAAAAGGTGCTGGTTAGGAATTACTAATTCACTTCTGTATATTTAAAAATCTAGACAGATCTGTAGACAGGGTAAAGCGCTCGACAAAGTCAAATGGTGGAAGATGTTCGAATTTCTCGGGACAAGTAGATGTAAGCTATGGGGAAAGATGGGTGATATATAATATGTACAGGAACCAAGAGGGAACAATAAAAAGGGAGGCCACGAACCAAGTGCTCTGATTGGAAAGGATGTTAGGCGGTGATGCAGCCTTTCACCCTGCTCTTCAATCTATACATTGAGGAAGTAATGACAGAAATGAGAGAAATGTCCGAGAAATGAATTAAAATTCTCGGTGAAACGATAGCAATGATAAGATTGGCTGATGACATAGCTATCCTCTGTCAAAGCGAAGAAGAATTTCAGGATCTCCTGAATGAAATGAACTGTCTAATGAGTGCAGCATATGGAGAGATAAATCGAAGAAAGACGCAAGTAATGAGAGTAGCAGAGGTGCGAACAGCGAATTCTGCTATCTATGCAGAAAAATAACCGATAATGGACGGAGCAAGGAGGACATAAAAAGCAGTTAGCACTGACAAAAATGGCATTTCTGGTCAACAAACGTCTACTAGTGTCACACATAAGCCTTAATTTGAGGAAGAAATTTTCTAGAATTTACGTTTGGAGCACAGCATGGTAGAACAGTGAAACAAATACTGTGGGAAAACTAGAACAGAAGAGAAACTAAGGGAAGGAAGATTGCATTTAGTGCCCCATCGGCATCGAGATCATTAGAGACGTAGCACAAGATCAGATTGTGTCAAGGACTTGGAAGGAAAATGGCCGTGCTCTTTCAAAGGAACCATCCCGGCATTTGGCTGGAGAGATTTTAGGGAAATCAGGGAAAACTAAAATCGGGATGGCCGGAGGCGGGTTTGAACCGTGGCCTTCTAGACTTCAAGTCCAGTGTGCTAACCACTGCACCATCTCGCTCGGTCGGAACAGAAGAGAATCGAAGCATTTGAGATGTTGTTCTGCAGAAGTATATTGAAAATTAGGTGGCCTGATAAGTTGAAGAATGAGGACGTTTCCGGGAGAATTGGTGAGGAAAGGAATATATGGAAAACACAGAGAGTAAGAATGGACAGGATGGTAAGAAATAGTTAAGACATCACGGAATAACTTCTATGGTACTAGAGGGAGCTGTAGAGTGTAAAAACTGTAGAGGAAAACAGAGGTTGGAATAGATCCAGCAAATAACTGGGGATGTAGGTTGCAAGTCCTACTTTGAGATGAAGAGGTTGGCACAGGAGAGAAATTCGTGGCGAGCAGCATCAAACCAGTCAGAGAACTAATGACTCAAAAAAAAAAAAATCTTATCTCAACTGGTTCTCTATATCACCTGATCTTAATTTCATACAAAGTGTCTGGGACTATCAAGGTCAGCCGGTGGAACGTAGCAATCAACATCCCCGCAATTTTGATAGTACTTTGCTACTAACCCTGTCCCCCCCCCCTTCCCCGTCCCTCATGAACCATGGACCTCGCGGTAATTGAAGCGGCTTGCATGCCTCAGCCATGCAAATAGCCGTACTGCAGGTGTGACCACAACGGAGAAGTGTCTGCTGAGAGGTCTGACAAACGTGTGGTTCCTTAAGAGGGACAGCAGCCTCTTCGGTAGTCCTGATGACGACATCCTCCTGAGTAGTCGCAGGTGAAACAAAACAGGCGTTCTACGTGCCGGAGTGTGGAATGTGAGATCCCTTAAATGTACAGGTAGATTATAAACTTTAAAAAGGGATATGGATAGGTTAAAGTCAGATATAGTGGGAATTACTAAAGTTGGGTTTCAAAAGGAACAGGACTTATCGTCAGGTGAAAACGGGTTAAAAACAAAGTCAAGTGGAAATAGGATTAGAAATACATAATCAAATAAGGGTAATGCAGGATTGGATTTAATAACGAATAAGAAAATAGGAATGCGGATAAGCCAATAAGAACAGAACAGTGAACGTTGTATCGTAACTAAGATAGACACGAAGCCCACACTCACCACAGCAGTACAAGGTTGTATGCCAATCAGCTCCGCATATGACGAAGATATTGAAGAAATGTATGATGAGATAAAATAAATTGTTCAAGTAGTTACGGGAGGCGAAAATTTATTTGTGATGGGGGACTGGAATTCGATAATAGGAAAAGAAAGAAAAGGAAAAATAGTAGTGAAAATGGCTTGTGGGGAAAGAATAAAAGAGGAAGCCGCCTGATAGAGTTCTGCACAGAGCATAATTTAGTCATTGCTAACACTTGGTTTAACAATCATTAAAAAGACACACAAAAGCTTCAGTTTGATTATACAACGCTAAGACAAAGATTTCGGGGCCAGACTTTAAATTGTAAGACTTTTCCAGGGGCATACGTGGAACGTAAGAAATTAAGGAGATGGGACCTTGGTAAGTTGAAACAATGATAGGTTTTCGAAAGTTTCAGAGGGATCTTTACGTAAAGATTAAGTATAATAGCGGAAAGAAATACGGAAGAGGACGAATTGGTAGCTGTTAGAGATGAAATAGTGAAGGTAGCAGAAGATCAAATACCGGTAGATAAAAAGACAGAATCTTTAGATATCACAGCAGATATCGAATCTAATTAATGAGAGGAGAGAATATAAATACACAGCAAATAAAGGTGGCGAGGGGGAATACAAACGTCTAAAAAATGAGATGGACAGAAAATACAGAATCTTCAGGAAGGAATGACAAGAGAACAAGTGTAAGGATCTAGAAATTATATCTCCAGGGGAAAGATACATACTACCAATAGGGAAATTAGAGAGAGCTTTGAAGGAAAGAGAAGCAGCTGTATGAAGGAATACCAAGAGCTCAAACCAGTTCTAAACATAGAAGGAAAATCTGAAAGGCGGAGGGAATATATAGAGGATCTGACAAGAGAGATAAAACTGGAGGCAGTGTTATAGAAAGGGAACAGGACGTACATAAAGAGATGGGACATACGATTCTGCGAGAAGAACTTTACAGAGCGCTGAAAGACCTACGTCAAAACAAGGCCCCTGGTTTAGACGACACACCATCAGAACTACTGACAGCCTTGGGAGAGCCAGCCATGACAAAACTGTTTCATCTGAAGATGTATGAGACAGATAAAATACCCTCAGACTTCAAGAAGAATGTAATAATTCTGATTTCAAAGAAAGCAGTTGCCGACAGGTGTGTATATTACGGACCTATCAGTTTAATAAGTCATGGTTGTAAAATAGTAAAACGGATTCTTTACAGAAGTGGGGAAGACCTGGTAGAAACTGACCTGAGGGAAGTTCGGTTTTGATTCTGGAGAAATATAGGAGTTCGCGAGGCAGTGCTGTCCCTTCGGCTTACCTTGGTAGATAAGTTAAGGAAAGGCAAACCTACGTTTAAAGCATTTGTAGACTTAGATAAGACTTTTGCAATGCTGGCTGGAATATTCTCTTTGAAATTCTGAAGGTAGCATGGGTAAGACATTGGGAGCGAAAGGCTATTTACGACTTGTACAGATATCAGCCGGCATATATAATAGTCAAGCAGCATGAAAAGGAAGCAATTATTGAGGGACGAGTGAGATACCGTTGTAGCCTGTCCTTGATGTTATTCAAACCGTACAATGAGCGAGAATTTAAGGTAAATTTTGAGTAGGAATTAAAGTTGAGGGAGAAGTAATAAAAACTTTTAAGTTTGCCGGTAACACTGTAATTCTGTCAGACGCAGCAGAGGACTTGGAAGAGCAACTGAACCGAATGGATACCTCTTGCAAGGAGGCTATATGGTGAACATCAACAAGAGCAAAACAAGGATAATGGAAGTTATTCGAATTATGTCAGCTGATGATAAGAGAATTAGATTAGGAAACGAGAAGCTAAAACCAGCAGATAGGTTTTGGCATTTTGGCAGCAAAATAATGTTATGGCTGAAGTAGAGAGGATAATGGCAATGGCAAGAAAAGCGTTTCTGAAGAAGAGAAATTTGTTAACATGGAATATAGATGTAAGTGTTAAAAGTCTTTTCTGAAGTTATTTGTGTGGAGTGTGGCCATGTATGGAAATGAGACATTTATGAAGGACAGAAATTTGTTAACAGAGAATATAGATTTAAGTGTTAGGAAGTCTTTCTGAAGGTATTTGTCTGGAGTGTAGTCATGTATACAAATGAAACGTAGGCGTAAACAGTTTAGACAGAGAACAAAGCTTTCGAAATGTAGTGTTAACAGAACAATGCTGAAGATTGGACGGGTAAATCGCGTAACCAGTGAGGAGGTACTGAACAGAATTGGGGAGACAAGATATTTGTGACATATCTTGAATAAAAGAAGGGGTCGGTAGACACAACAAATTATGAGAGATCAAGAGATCGCCAATTTAGTATTGGAGGGAAGTGTGGTGGTAAAGGTTGACCAGTTTATTCGGAGAGGAAAAGGCTTGCACAAGATAGACTATCAAGGAGAACTGCTGTTCGAACTCAAGACCACAACAACAACAACAAAAAATCTACCTGAAAGGACTTGGGGAGCCTGTTCCTCACCGACCTTCCACTATTCAAGCCGGATGCGGTGTTACACAATATTAGCCTGATGTCGCCTAAGATTGATATATTTTGTGCCCGATCTGCTTGTGACTGTGAATTCCACCAAAAACAAACAAACAGATTTTCTGGGTCTACTATCTAAGGTTGCTCCTAATTCGCTCTTCCTTCTCTAGTAAAACATATACACCACATGCTACAGTCCGAACTATGACCGGAGCGTCATCGAAGATGCAGTTTCCTCTTGGTGGTATTGGATCCGACGCAACGTCGCTCGTAAAATTTCATTCATACGGGAGACGTCCTGTATTTTGAGGCGTTTGCAGCACTGAACAGATCACTGACATAGATACATTCATTCTGCTACGATCTCTGCGACTGTAGTTTAAGCCTCTCTGGTGCGGGCCGGCCAGACTGAATGGCTACAAGCAGCCAGTGGTCTGCGGACAGCCGCTTTGTCCAACACGACAGCGGACAGAAACGCCGTGCCGTGTCCGATGCAATATTCAGCCGTGCCGCGCCGGCCGGGAGAGAGCGGGGAACAGGTGTGTGTGTGTCGCGCGGAGGCCTACGCTCAGGCGGTGAGCGGCCCAACGTACCAAGAGCAGCCGCTACCAAGAGCGAGTGTACAAAGGCAGCTGCTAAATATGTTTTCTTATCCTGAATGGCCTGGTACTATGCTGTTTCTGCCTGTCCATTAATGGATAATGGCGAACAAGAACCTCCGATGGAGTGCACTTTGTAATACTGTCTGTGTTACCTAACGATGTCATTCTTCGTCCTTTTCTTCTTTTACCTCCAGTCTTCCTTTCTGTAATCAACTGTAGAAGTATATACATATGCGGTGTTCTGTAAGCTATGTCCTAAGTATGCAGTTTTTCTCCTTCTAAACTCTGTTAACGCTGTTTATGTATTCTTCACAGTACTTCAGTGCTACTCTTGTTGTCCCTGGTATCTTTAGCATTCTGCGTCACATTTCAGAGGCTTCGGTCGTCTTTGCTATTGGCTTATTTAATATCCACCCTTCAGGATCATACAGAAATGCAGACCATATTTAGCATCTTAATAGGATCTAAATCTATACTTAGGAGAATTTTATTCTGTTTTATAAAAGCGTTATGAGCATTCCATCTGCGACATTTCATCCTCATTATCTGATCTCCAATCTTCACAGAGACACGTTCCGAGGCTATTTGAAGTTGTCTATTCTTTGTATTAAGGAGGCATTGAATCGTAGATCTGCATTTTTAAAGGAGTCAAACTGTCGTGTGACGACCATGAAATTCCTTTTTTGTGTTGATATTCATGCCTAGACTACGTCTGTAATCTCCTATTATGTTGACGAGTTATTGAAGATCATCTAAATCGTCAGAAATTAGTACTGCATTATTTGCATTGCGAATATTGTTGATGAAGAATTCATTAAACTTTATGGCTTGATCTATATCATCAAGTCCTTCCTGAAACATGCTGAGCACAGATTTAATAGCGGGGGTGACAGATCACATCCTTGTTGGACCCCTCTATAGATATGAACCAAGTCGGTGGCCTCATTATGATTCCAATATAAATCTCTCTACAGCGAATGTCTTTCTGATTTATATCAGTTCTTTTCAGAATTTCCGTAAGTTTATGATTTTCCCCACTATCGAATGCTTTTTCATAATCCATAAGCAAAGTCCTATCTTTTTATCCCGATAATAGCAGCTCTGTGATAGAAACGGTAATGCAATTAGCTCTTCTCTTAAACCCAAACCAATGATTTTCAAACATTTTTTACATAACATTTGATCGATGGCTTTCAGAATTTTTTCTAGGAACATCTCATAAAACTAATGAGTCTTGATCTTCACAATTTCTCATGTCATTCTTTTTTCGAAAGGCAACGAAAGTTGATAATATCCATTGGGGAAGATTATTATCTGTGTAATAAATTTTCTGTACTGTAAAGTGAACAACATATATTTATATTAAGTCTAGTGAATGTCTAGCGCCGGCCGGTGTGGTCGAGCGGTTCTAGGCGCTACAGTTTGGAACCGCGCGACCGCTACGGTCGCAGGTTCGAATCCTGCTTCGAGCATGGATGTGTGTGATGTCCTTAGGTTAGTTAGGTTTAAGTAGTTCTAAGTTCTAGGGGACCGAGGCGGGATTCGAACCTGCGACCGTAGCAGTAGCGCGGTTCTGGACTGAAGCGCCTAGAACCACTCGGCTTCAACGGCCGGCTAGCGTTAAGGTCTGGAGAACGTTTTCGTGGTATTCACTGGGCGATTTCTTAATTCTGGAAGGCACAGTGGATCGACACAAGTATGCATCTCTCCTTGCGGACCACGTCCACCCCTACACGAAGTTTGTTTTCCTTACACGATGTCATCTACCAGCAGGACAACGCAACGTGTGACACAGCTCGCAGTGTACCTGCGTGGTTCGAAGAGCACCAGGATGAGTTTACTGTACTCCCCTGGCTACCAACACCCCTTAATTAAAACCCAATCGAGAATTTGTGAGACCACCTTGATCGGGCTATTAGCTCCATGAATCTACAACCGAGAAACTTAGCACAGCTGGCCTCAGCGCTGGAGTCGGCATGGCTGCACGTGCCTGTCGGTACCTTCCAGGACCTCACTGACCTTTTGACAAGTGGTCATCGTAAATGTAAATGTCGTGTGACTAGGGCCTCCTGTCGGGTAGACCGTTCACCGGGTGCAAGTCTTTCGATTTGACGCCACTTCGGCGACTTGTGCGTCGATTTTTAGGACAACACAACACCCAGTCCCTGAGCGAAGAAAATCTCCGATCCAGCCCGGAATCGAACCCGGGTCCTTAGGATTCACATTCTGTCGCGCTGACCACTCAGCTACCGGGGGCGGACAGTGGTCATAGTTACGTGTCTGGACAGGATAATTTCAGATGTAACCTAAGTTAACGTATGTCAAATTGTTGCCGAGTGATGGGAGAAGGATGACAATGGCGGAAAAAATATTTTTATTAATAATTTTGGAAAAAAATTGTTTCATTTAATCGAATTCAATAGAGAGAACCGCTATATCCTTCCGGCATCGTGGCTCCCCGCCATCAAGGAAGAGAATATGCTGCCGCGGTGTGCGAGCGATGCAAACAAGGCGCTCCAAGTCATCAGTTTTCTTGGAAATTTCAACCACTTCTCGGACCTTTCTTATATAAATGTTGGTTTCCTTAGCCAGCACACATACTTTATTAAAATCGATGTCAGAGCCACAGTTCTCATGATGTTCCGCTACTGCCGATTTTACGTTTTGTTTTAGCCGCGAGTGTCGTTCGTGTTCCTTAATGCGTATTTCAACAGTTCTTCGCGTTTCCCCTACACACACTTTGCCGCAGCCACATGCCACTTTATAGGCGCCCGAATCAGGTGCATCCGTTTTTGATTCGAGATTTTTTTCTTTTGTTTCGATTAAAAAAAAAAAAGATGTCTGGATACCATTCTTCTTTAGAATTCTGCTGATGCGGTCGGTGATCTCAGAAACGAAAGGTAACCTAACCGAGTGAGGAGGCGGTTCCTCGTTATTATTATTAGCGTGATTAATATTCCTCCTAAAATCCCTGTCGATTGAACAACTATCATAGCCATTTGCCTTCATTGTCCTCTTTGAAAAATCGAACTCCGATTCCAGGTTGTCCTCATTGCTGATACGGAAGGCACATGAAGACAGAGTGTTGAGCACTGCTTGCTTCTGGGCTGACTGGTGGTGCGAAGTGGCATCTAAATACCTGTTTGTGTTGGTCGGCTTACTATACAATCTGTGACCTGGAGTGTTTTTCAGGTCTTTTGTATACCAACAGGTCTAGGGACGGTGGCCAACAAGAAGAGTTCAAAGGAGAACTACTTAATGCCTGTTGCTCAAAATGTTCCCTAAAAAGTCAGCTGCAACTGCTCAATTAACATGAACCGCCTCCCCATCCGTTGCTCACTTATTTAGTTGTTCGACCTCTTGCCGGCCGAAGTGGCCGTGCGGTTAAAGGCGCTGCAGTCTGGAACCGCAAGACCGCTACGGTCGCAGGTTCGAATCCTGCCTCGGGCATGGATGTTTGTGATGTCCTTAGGTTAGTTAGGTTTAACTAGTTCTAAGTTCTAGGGGACTGATGACCACAGAAGTTAAGTCCCATAGTGCTCAGAGCCATTTGAACCATTTTTCGACCTCTTGAACTGGCCTGAACCTGGCAACTACTGACCCTAGGAGCACCCGCTGTACACCGTACACTGAAATATATTCTCTTCATTTTAGCTAATTTTATGTTCTATTACATAACAGCAGCCCTGGATTCCCACTTACAAGTCCTGACCGCTCGATCTCGTGTGCATTGTCGTCTTAAGACGGACGCTACAACCTTCTTTCCCCTTCCCTACTCATGTACATTTCATCGGCCAAGATTTTTCCAGATAGCACGGTCTCTGTCCAGAGTGAGAGATTCAGTCTAGAGATCTTATATCGTCTCAAGCCAGTGTTTACTGCACGGCGCCGTCTGGTTACGACTTTTCCGATGGCTGTCGTGTACGGTTGGCGAACACATACACCCGTTGAACGGCGTCTGCACGGAGCAGAGCGCCGCAGCTAGCTGCAATGCTGCTGAGCGCTGAACGGGCGTCGTGTTCAGCCGCGCACCGCGTCGCTGCCAACTCACCCCCTCCCTCCCGCGCTCTGTCCACCCTTCCCCCCTACCAGAGGTCCGCAGTGCGGCTCCCTGCTCGTTATGTCGGCCCGGCACGTCCCACCCACACCACACCACACAGAAGCCCTCTGGACGCCCTAACCCGCTCGTCTGTTTTCACGTCCGCATACGTATGCAGACACTAAGCGTTACAAACTTCCCCTAAGCAGCAGGACACAAACACACACACACACACACACACACACACACAGACGTTTACTCTGCAAATCACATTTAAAGCGTCTGGCAGAGGATTCATCGAACCACCTTCGTAACAATTCTCCATTACTCCACTCTGGGACAGCGCACGGGAAAAATGAACTCCTATATCTTTACGTGCGAGCTCTGATTTCCCTTATTTTATTATGGTGATCATTTCTCCTTATGTAGGTCGGCGTCAACGAAGTATTTTCGCATTCGGAGGAGAAAGTTGGTGACTGAAATTTCATGAGAAGATCTCCCTTATTTCTCGCTAATACAAAACGTGCTTTCTGAACTTTCTCGATGTACTCCGTTAAATATATCTGGTAAGGATCCTAGACAGTACAGCAGTACTCCGAAAGAGGACAGATAAGCGTAGTGTAGGCAATATCTTTAGTAGATCTGTTGTACCTCCAAGTGGTCTGCCAATAAAAATCAGTCTTTGGTTCACGTTCCGCGCAACATTTTCTATGTGTTCTTTCCGTTTAAGTTGTTTGTAACTGTAATTCCTAGGTATTTAGTTGAATTTACGGCCTTTGGATTTGATTGATTTATCGTTTAACTGAAGTCTAACGCATTTCTTTTAGCACTCATAGGGATGACCTCGCACTTTTCATTATTTACAGTCAATTGCCAATTTTCGTACCATACAGACATCTTTTCTAAATCGTTCTGCAGTTTGTTTTGATCTTCTCATGACTTTACTAGACGGTAAACGACAGTGTCATCTGCAAAGAACCTAAGACAGCTGTCCAGACTGTCTCCTATGACGTTTATATAGATACAAAACAACGCAGGGCCCATAACATTACCTTCGGGAACGCCAGAAATCACTTCTGTTTTACTCGACGACTTTCCGTCAGTTACTGCGAGCTGTGTCTTCCCCGACAGGAAATCACGAATCCAGTAGCATACTGAGACGATATTCCATAATCATGCAATTTGATTACAAGCCGCTTTAAAGGTAAGGCGTCAAAAGCCTTCTCGAAATCTAGAAAAACGTAATCAATTTGAAATTCCTTGTCGATGGCATTCAACACCACTTGTGAGTAAAGAGCTTGTTGTGTTTCACAAGGACGATGTTTTCTAAATACGTGACGACTGCATGTCAATAGGTCGTTATCTTCGAGGTAATGCACAATGTTCGAACACAATGCATGGTCCACAAAGCTGCTACATATAAATATTATTGATACGGATCGGTAATTTAGTGGATTACTCCTATTACCTTTCTTGGATAGTGGTGTGACAAGTGCAGTTTCCAGCCTTTGGGTACTGACCTTCCACCGAGCGAGTGGTTGTATATGATTGTCAAGTACGGAAGCATTGTATCACTCTAAAAGGAACCTAGTTTCTGTACATTCTGGACTGGATGACTTACTTTTATTAAGTGATTTACGCTGCTTCACTACTCCGAGGATATCTTTTTCTTGGCACGAAACATGTGTAGACCTAACGCTCCATCCTCTTACAAGGCAATTACGCCAGGGCTAATCTCTAAAACTGAATAAATATCAATTTAAAATATAGACATGGGCCTGGTCTACGACCCATCAAGGTCATTTATCTATCCAACTCTGTGCAAAGACAATGTATGAAGGCTAGCGAATTTAAGGATTAAGGCCATTATTTGAAGGCTATTCGCAACAGCTATTAAGTATTTTATGAACGTCATGGCAAAACTGACTGTATGTCCTGTACTATCGCTACTGGTTTTAGTTGATAACCACCATCACAGTTTAAAGGTTCATAAGTTATTTATGTCACGTCATATCAATAAGGCGATGGACAGAGGCCCATCAAAACTGCTGAACATCTAATGTACAAACAGGTATCCGTTCTCAATAGATGAGGTGAAGGTATGAAAGCACAGTTATAAGCACGGTTATCGCATAGGTAGTATCTTGAAGAAACAGAATATCGCTGTAATCTACAAACCCACCCAAAGGTACAATTAGAGCTGAAGTCGGTCAATCACAAATCGCTGGCAAAACCGGGAATTTACAGGTTTCCGTAGAGTTGTCGAGGAGTGTACATGAATACTACGCAAAAGGTGTTGTTGTTGTTGTTGTTGTTGTTGTGGTCTTCAGTCCTGAGACTGGTTTGATGCAGCTCTCCATGCTACGCTATCCTTTGCAAGCTTCTTCATCTCCCAGTTCCTACTGCAACCTATATCCTTATGAATCTGCTTACTGTATTCATCTCTTGGTCTCCCTCTACGATTTTTACCTTCCATGCTGCCCTCCAATACTAAATTGGTGATCCCTCGATGTCTCAGAACATGTCCTACCAACCGATCCCTTCTTCTAGTCAAGTTGTGCCACAAACTCCTCTTCTCCCCAATTCTATTCAATTCCTCCTCATTAGTTATGTGATCTGCCCATCTAATCTTCAGCATTCTTCTGTAGCACCACATTTCTAAAGCTTCTATTCTCTTCTTGTCCAAACTATTATCGTCCATGTTTCACTTCCATACATGGCTACACTCCATACAAATACTTTCAGAAACGACTTCCTGGCACTTAAATCTATACTCGATGTTAACAAATTTTTCTTCTTCAGAAACGCTTTCCTTGCCATTGCCAGTCTACATTTGATATCCTCTTTACTTCGACCATCATCAGTTAATTTGCTCCCCAAATAGCAAAACTCCTTTACTACTTTAAGTCTCATTTCCTAATCTAATATCCTCAGCATCACCCGATTTAGTTCGACTACATTCCATTATCGTCGTTTTGCTTTTGTTGATGTTCATCTTATATCCTCCTTTCAAGACACTATCCATTCCGTTCAACTGCTCTTCCAGGTCCTTTGCTGTCTCTGACAGAATTACAATGCCATCGGCGAACCTCAAAGTTTTTATTTCTTCTCCATGGATTTTAATACCTACTCCGAATTTTTCTTTTGTTTCCTTTACTGCTTGCTTAATATACAGATTGAATAACATCGGGGAGAGGCTACAACCCTGTCTCACTCCCTTCCCAACCACTGCTTCCCTTTCATGCCCCTCGACTCTTATAACTACCAGCTGGTTTCTGTACAAATTGTAAATAGCCTTTCGCTCCCTGAATTTTACCCCTGCCACCTTTAGAATTTGAAAGAGAGTATTCCAGTCAACATTGTCAAAAGCTTTCTCTAAGTCTACAAATGCTAGGAACGTAGGTTTGCCTTTCCTTAACCTTTCTTCTAAGGTGAGTCGTAAGGCCAGTATCGCCTCACGTGTTCCAGTACTTCTACAGAATCGAAACTGATCTTCCCCGAGTTCCACTTCTACCAGTTTTTCCATTCGTCTGCAAAGAATTCGCGTTAGTATTTTGCAGCTGTGACTTATTAAACTGATAGTTCGGTAATTTTCACGTTTGTCAACACCTGCTTTCTTTGGGATTGGAATTATTATATTCTTCTTAAAGTCTGACGGTAGTTCGCCGGCCACATACATCTTGTTCACCCGATGGTAGAGTTTTGTCAGGACTCGCTCTCCCAAGGCTGTCAGTAGTTCTAATGGAATGTTGTCTACTCCCGGGGCCTTGTTTCGACTCAGGTCTTTCAGTGCCCTGCAAACTCTTCACGCAGTATCGTATCTCCCATTTCATCTTCATCTGCATCCTTTTCCATTTCCATAATATTGTCCTGAAGTACATCGCCCTTGTATAGACCCTCTATACACTCCTTCCACCTTTCTGCTTTCCCTTCTTTGCTTAGAACTGGGTTTCCATCGGAGCTCTTGATATTCATACAAAAATAACAGTCTGAGGACGCCTCGAACAACACAAAATTCAACTGTAGAAAGCGAGAAACAGACAGGTCAACTGTTGTGGAACATGCTTTGCAGCAAGGAGACCACCGGATTCAATTTCATATGATTCAGATGCTGTCAGCCATAAACGGATATTATGAAAGGCTATACATAGAACATTGTGCTATAACGCCACCAAAGACAGAATCGGGAAATCAAAGAAAGACCGAAAGCACAGACTGTGGAAGGAAACTGAGAAAACCGTTTGCATAACTTGAGCTGTTACAAAACGATACCTCGAACTGATTTCAAACAGAGGCGCAGTGATGTGGCACGACTGATACACTGGAATTTAGGCCAAGATTAATCTTCTGCCAGCGGCAAGGAACTGACGGGACCGTACGCCAGACGAAGTTATCAGAAAGGAACAATCCAAATTACTGTAGGACTTCCGACTTCAGAGAGACCGAATGCTGGAAACACAACACACCAGAAATGACAATTGTGAAGATAAAGAAAGCGTTGATCACTGACTTATCCATTTAGAGTGGTAGCAGTGTCGCCCAGAAATAGTTCAGAAAAAGTTGTCGGCTACGAGGACTTGCAAATCGAACTATAGTGGCTTTGACGGAGGTCGTTCCAGCGGTTCTCGGCACATTGGAAGCAGTACCTAAAGATTACAGGTGGGAGGAGGAAGCGTTAAGGTATGGGGAATGCTTTTGTGGCATTCCCTGAATGATCTCGATTCTGGAAGGCGCAATGGATCAACAGAAGTATGCATCTATCCTTGGGAACCATGTCCACCAACACATGCAGTGTATATGTCCTCGGCACAGTGGCGTCTACCAGTAGGAAAATGTAACGTGTCGCGTAGCTCGCAGTGTACGTGCGTTGTTCGAATACGATTAGGATGAATTTACCGTACCCCCCACCCCCCTCTTGGCCTTGGGTTTAAAGCTGAGAATCTGTGGGACAACCTCAACTGGGCTGTACGCTCCATGGGTTCTCAACCGAGAAACCTAGCACAGCTGGACACGGCTCTGGATTCGGCATGGTTCTGCATCCCTTCCAGAACGTCATTCACTCTGTTCCTGAGCGTCTCGCAACGGTCCGCACTGAAAACGGTTGTTATTCAGGCTCCTGACGGACGGTCACTTTAATGTGACTGGATAGTGTGCGAATTACGAGTATGTGAGAATGTGTGGGGATCTTACATGTTTTTGGTAATCCGTAGATTTGCTCGTGATTCGATGGACGACATATGTATCTCTTCTGCACTGAACTTCGTGCTTACTTCTTGGCCAGTAATGTGAAATTCTTTCAAGTCAGGCCTTTATTATCTCTCATCTACATCTACATTTATACTCCGCAAGCCACCCAACGGTGTGTGGCGGGGGGCACTTTACGTGCCACTGTCATTACCTCCCTTTCCTGTTCCAGTCGCGTATGGTTCGCGGGAAGAACGACTGTCTGAAAGCCTCCGTGCGCGCTCTAATCTCTCTAATTTTACATTCGTGATCTCCTCGGGAGGTATAAGTAGGGGGAAGCAATATATTCGATACCTCATCCAGAAACGCACCCTCTCGAAACCTGGCGAGCAAGCTACACTGCGATGCAGAGCGCCTCTCTTGCAGAGTCTACCACTTGAGTTTATTAAACATCTCCGTAACGCTATCACGGTTACCAAATAACCCTGTGACGAAACGCGCCGCTCCTCTTTGGATCTTCTCTATCTCCTCCGTCAAACCGATCTGGTACGGATCCCACACTGATGAGCAATACTCAAGTATAGGTCGAACGAGTGTTTTGTAAGCCACCTCCCTTGTTGATGGACTACACCCTCTAAGCAGTCTCCCAATGAATCTCAACCTGGTACCTGCCTTACCAACAATTAATTTTATATGATCATTCCACTTCAAATCGTTCCGCACGCATACTCCCAGATATTTTACAGAAGTAACTGCTACCAGTGTTTGTTCCGCTATCATATAATCATACAATAAAGGATCCTTCTATCTATGTATTCGCAATACATTACATTTGTCCATGTTAAGGGACAGTTGCCACTCCCTGCACCAAGTGCCTATCCGCTGCAGATCTTCCTGCATTTCGCTACAATTTTCTAATGCTGCAACTTCTCTGTATACTACAGCATCATCCGCGAAAAGCCGCATGGAACTTCCGACACTATCTACTAGGTCATTTATATATATTGTGAAAAGCAATGGTCCCATAACACTCCCCTGTGGCACGCCAGAGGTTACTTTAACGTCTGTAGATGTCTCTCCATTGATAACAACATGCTGTGTTCTGTTTGCTAAAAACTCTTCAATCCAGCCACACAGCTGGTCTGATATTCCGTAGGCTCTTACTTTGTTTATCAGGCGACAGTGCGGAACTGTATCGAACGCCTTCCGGAAGTCAAGAAAAATAGCATCTACCTGGGAGCCTGTATCTAATATTTTCTGGGTCTCATGAACAAATGAAGCGAGTTGGGTCTCACACGATCGCTGTTTCCGGAATCGATGTTGATTCCTGCATAGTAGATTCTGGGTTTCCAAAAACGACATGATACTCCAGCAGAAAACATGTTCTAAAATTCTACAACAGATCGACGTCAGAGATATAGGTCTATAGTTTTGCGCATCTGCTCGACGACCCTTCTTGAAGACTGGGACTACCTGTGCTCTTTTCCAATCATTTGGAACCCTCCGTTCCTCTAGAGACTTGCGGTACACGGCTGTTAGAAGGGGGGCAAGTTCTTTCGCGTACTCTGTGTAGAATCGAATTGGTATCCCGTCAGGTCCAGTGGACTTTCCTCTATTGAGTGATTCCAGTTGCTTTTCTATTCCTCGGACACTTATTTCGATGTCAGCCATTTTTTTCGTTTGTGCGAGGATTTAGAGAAGGAACTGCAGTGCGGTCTTCCTCTGTGAAACAGCTTTGGAAAAAGGTGTTTTGTATTTCAGCTTTACGCGTGTCATCCTCTGCTTCAATGCCATCATCATCCCGTAGTGTCTGGATATGCTGTTTCGAGCCACTTACTGATTTAACTTAAGACCAGAACTTCCTAGGATTTTCTGTCAAGTCGGTACATAGAATTTTACTTTCGAATTCACTGAACGCTTCATGCATAGCCCTCCTCACGCTAACTTTGACTTCGTTTAGCTTCTGTTTGTCTGAGAGGTTTTGGCTGCGTTTAAACTTGGAGTGAAGCTCTCTTTGCTTTCGCAGTAGTTTCCTAACTTTGTTGTTGTACCACGGTGGGTTTTTCCCGTCCCTCATAGTTTTACTCGGCACGTACCTGTCTAAAACGCATTTTACGATTGCCTTGAACTTTTTCCATAAACACTCAACATTGTCGGTGTCGGAACAGAAATTTTCGTTTTGAACTGTTAGGTAGTCTGAAATCTGCCTTCTATTACTCTTGCTAAACAGATAAACCTTCCTCCCTTTTTTTATATTCCTATTAACTTCCATATTCAGGGATGCTGCAACGGCCTTATGATCACTGATTCCCTGTTCTGTACATACAGAGTCGAAAAGTTCGGGTCTGTTTGTTATCAGTAGGTCCAAGATGTTATCTCCACGAGTCGGTTCTCTGTTTAATTGCTCGAGGTAATTTTCGGATAGTGCACTCAGTATAATGTCTCTCGATGCTCTGTCCCTACCACCCGTCCTAAACATATGAGTGTCCCAGTCTATATCTGGTAAATTGAAATCTCCACCTAAGACTATAACATGCTGAGAAAATTTATGTGAAATGTATTCCAAATTTTCTCTCAGTTGTTCTGCCACTAACGCTGCTGAGTCGGGAGGTCGGTAAAAGGAGCCAATTATTAACCTAGCTCGGTTGTTGAGTGTAACCTCCACCCATAATAATTCACAGGAACTATCCACTTCTACTTCACTACAGGATAAATACTACTAACAGCGACGAACACTCCACCGCCGGTTGCATGCAATCTATCCTTTCTAAACACCGTCTGTACCTTTGTAAAAATTTCGGCAGAATTTATCTCTGGCTTAAGCCAGCTTTCTGTACCTATAACGATTTCAGCTTCGGTGCTTTCTATCAGCGCTTGAAGTTCTGGTACTTTACCAACGCAGCTTCGACAGTTGACAATTACAATACCGATTGCTGCTTGGTCCCCGCATATCCTGACTTTGCCCCGCACCCGTTGAGGCTGTTGCCCTTTCTGTACTTGCCCAAGGCCATCTAACCTAAAAAACCGCCCAGCCCACGCCACACAACCCCTGCTACCCGTGTAGCCGCTTGTTGCGTGTAGTGGACTCCAGACCTGTCCAGCGGAACCCGAAACCCCACCACCCTATGGCGCAAGTCGAGGAATCTGCAGCCCACCCGGTCGCAGAACCGTCTCAGCCTCTGATTCAGACCCTCCACTCGGCTCTGTACCAAAGGTCCGCAGTCAGTCCTGTCGACGATGCTGCAGATGGTGAGCTCTGCTTTCATCCCGCTAGCGAGACTGGCAGTCTTCACCAAATCAGATAGCCGCCGGAAGCCAGAGAGGATTTCCTCGGATCCATAGCGACACACATCATTGGTGCCGACATGAGCGACCACCTGCAGATGGGTGCACCCTGTACCCTTCATGGCATCCGGAAGGACCCTTTCCACATCTGGAATGACTCCCCCCGGTATGCACACGGAGTGCACATTGGTTTTCTTTCCCTCTCTTGCTGCCATTTCCCTAAGGGGCCCCATTACGCGCCTGACGTTGGAGCTCCCAACTACCAGTAAGCCCACCCTCTGCGACCGCCCGGATCTTGCAGACTGAGGGGCAACCTCTGGAACAGGACAAGCAGCCATGTCAGGCCGAAGATCAGTATCAGCCTGAGTCAGAGCCTGAAACCGGTTCGTCAGACAAACTGGAGAGGTCTTCCGTTCAGCCCTCCGGAATGTCTTTCGCCCCCTGCCACACCTTCAGACGACCTCCCACTCTACCACAGGTGAGGGATCAGCCTCAATGCGGGCAGTGTCCCGGGCAACCACAGTCGTAGTCCGATCGGGGGATGCGTGGGACGAGCTGGCCGTCCCCGACAAACCCCCATCCGGACCCCCACAGTGATGCCCATTGGTAACAGCCTCAAGCTGTGTGACCGAAGCCAACACTGCCTGAAGCTGGGAGCGAAGGGATGCCAACTCAGCCTGCATCCGAACACAGCAGTTGCAGTCCCTATCCATGCTAAAAACTGTTTGCAAAGAACGTCTGAACTAATCTACAGAGAGCGCAGACAAATCGACAAAATTTAAACGGTTATTAAAATACAAGATTGCCTAGTAAATGCAGTAATGCTGCTACTTGCGCACTGCTGACACTGCTCGGCGGCGGAAGGAGACTACACGATTTTACACTATTCAGGTACTAAAACGCGATGCTACAACTCTCAAATACTATAATACGCCAGAAATTTATGAATTAAACAATGCAAGTACCAAAAACACGCAAAGAAGTTAAGAATTAAACTATGTAACAAATGAGTGAGCTAGGAGTATACGACTTGCTGCTGCAGCTGCTTATCCAACGGCGGCAGGGAGCATCCTCTAAATGTTTGTAAACATGCTCTGAAGAGTCAAAGAATGTGGTATAGGGATGCGTATGCAAATACAGAGAAATGTAAACAGGCAGAATATGGCGCTGCTGTCGGCGACGCCTATATAAGACAAGAAGTGTCTGGGCAGTTGTTAGATCGGAGTGGCAGGTAAGTGAGTTTGAACGTCGTGCTGTAGTCGGCGCACGAGCGATGGGACACAGCATCTCCGAGGTAGCGAAGAGCTGGGGATTATCCCATACGACCATTTCACGAATGTATCGTGGATATCAGGAATCCGCTAAAACATCGAATCTCCGACTTCGCTGCGGCCGGAGAAAGATCCTGTAAGACGGGAGCAACGATGACTGAAGAGAATCGTTCAACGTGATAGAAGTGCAATTCTGCCACAAATTGCTGCAGATTTCAATGATGAGCCATCAACAAGTGTCAGCGTCCGAACCATTCAACGAAACATCATTGCCGGACGCTGTGGCCGAGCGGTTCTAGGCGCTTCAGTCTGGAACCACGCGACCGCTACGGCGCAGGTTCGAATCCTGCCTCGGGCATGGATGTGTGTGATGTCCTTAGGTTAGTTAGGTTTAAGTAGTTCTAAGTTGTAGGGGACTGATGACCTCAGATGTTAAGTCCCATAGTGCTCAGAGCCATTTGAACCATTTGAAACATCATCGATATAGGCTTTCGGAGCCGAAGGCCCACTCTTGTACCCTTGATGACTGCACGACACACAGCTTTACGTCTCTCCTGGGCCCTTCAACACCAACGTTGGACTGCTGATGACTGGAAACATGTTGCCTGGTCGGACGAGTCTCATTTCAAATTGTATCGAGTGGATGGACGTGTACAGTATGGAGACAGCGTCATGAATCCATGGACACTGCATGTCATTAGGGGTCTGTGCAAGGTGGTGGAGGCACTGTAATGGTTTGAAGCTTCTGCAGTTGGAGTGATATGGGACCCCGGATACGTTGAGATACGTGTCTGACAGGTGGCACGTACGTAAGCATCCTGTCTGATCACCTGCATCCATTCATGTCCATTGTGCATTCCGACGGACTTGGGCAATTTCAGCAGGACACTGCGACACTCCACACGTCCAGAATTGATACAGAATTGCTCCAGGAACACTCTTCTGAATTTAAACACTTTCTCTGCCCACCAAATTGGCCAGACATGAACATTATTTAGCATATCTGAGATACCTTGCAAAGTGTGTTCAGAAAAGATCTCCACCCCCTCGTATTCTTACGACTTTATGGACAGCCCTGTTGGGTTCATGGTGTCAGTTCCCTCCAGCACTACTTCAGACGTTAGGCGAGTGCATAGCAAGTCATGCTGCGACTCTTCTGCGTTCTCGCGGGGTCCCTACACAATGTTATGAAGGCGTACCAGTTTCTTTGGCTCTTCAGTGTATACGCTCAGTTTATCAGTTTATGTGTGCTTTGTGTCTGTTCGTAGTTGAAGGGAGCTCAAATCACTGAAAACAATGTGCCTTTCGTGGAATTAATAGAAAAAGAAACTGCTTTATACAGGTGGTGTATATATATATATATATATATATATATATATATATATATATATATATATATATATATATATATATATATATTTGGATTGGAGTTTCAGCTGGAACGAGTCATATTTAAGCTGCAGAGAACATCGAGAGTGCTGTAGTCCTGAATACGTGAAGAGTTCCTTCTTTTGTGATTGGTGCTTCTTATTATCAGGTGTTGGAGAATGTAAGATGCAGTTCATTTCAGCATGTCACTCGATTTCTTTATGAGCGAAGACGCACCTATTCGTGTAAGTTGTATTAGAATGATAGGATATTATTCTGCATAACCTTAACACTTGTTAGAACCACCTTCACATATTTCTTTGCGTTATATAAACATCCCTATTACCTAATATTTCAGAAATAGGTGTGAGAAAGCACTACAGTTCGTTCATGGCTCAAAATTATGCAAAAGACATTGTCACGACAGTAGTACCGGAGTCATATCATTTACGCACTCCTATTAAAGACTGACAAATAGAAGAACGTTTTGTCATGAAGGAAGGAAGGAAGATTGAGATTTGTCCCGTCGTACGTTGAATGCAACGTTGCCGTAGAGAACTGTGGTGACACTGCCGGTGCAAAATGGTTTTCTTCTCATCAAAGCGTCGCAGGTCATATACGTTCTCTCTCTGTCTCTCTCGATTTAAATTCAACGATGAATCGAGGACGTTCGTTACAACAGTTGATAAACTTCCTGTGTAGGTTCGTTGCTGTGCTGATTACGTAATCGAAGTTAACAAAGCGACGCTGCGCTGTATCGGAAAATAGCAAAACGAATCCTACGCGAGAGGCTTTCGTTTTGTGACAGTACCAGAAAGGGCGTACAGGTTCCACTGTGATAGAGAGTAGCAAACACCAGCCGACACGTAACGCGACAAAGCCAGGTCTGTAATCAGGGAACAGGTCTGCTGCTAACGAAGCCACGCAGCGTGCGAACCGCGGATAGCGAAGAGCTTAACGAGCTGGCGTCCTCACACAGGTAAACGCGGTAGCAGCCAAGCCGCGCCATGACGTCGCGCACGACTTGTACCCAGCGCTCAAGTGTATGACGTCAGCACACAGTCGGACCCCCATCGTCTAACGCTGATATACTCGGTTGGTTTTTTTAACATGTGGTTCTCAAATGGCGCCAATACTGTAGAGCCTTGTACAATAGGAATCAGGGTTCAAAATGGTTCACATGGCTCTGAGGCCTATGGGACTTAATATATGAGGTCATCAGTCCCCTAGAACTAACCTAAGGACATCACACACATCCATGCCCGAGGCAGGATTCGAACTTGCGACCGTAGCGGTCGCGCGGTTCCAGACTGAAGCGCCTAGAACTGCTCAGCCACACCGGCTGGCAGGAATCAAGGGAGAGGGTGTTGTTTAGTGGCCGGTATCTTCTTTCTACAACACAAACTGCACACATGTCTATTAACAGTGATCTTTATTTACAGAGACAAGAAGCTACTTATCTTTAAGAGAATCCATGTGGTACAAACTCACTGCTGGTGAAGTGCAAATCTCACTATGAGATGAATCACAGACGTCAATCTGGAGTGTGAGTTGGTGTGTCAGCGACTGAGCGACTGCGCTAGTGCCTGAGACGGAGCCCTCCGGTCAGCGGCGGCGATCTAAATACTTGTGGTCGCGAGGGCGTTGGCGGCTTGTTGCTTGCTAATCTGTCTTTGGCCTCTGTCCTGATAGGCGCGCTTGATCCAGCGCCTACTATCGGTCTTCTTGCTACATCTTTGCCAACCGGTGTGCTGTTGGCAGCTTACACCAGCACAATACAACTCGAATTCAGCTACACCCATGACTGCGTCAACACTCAAAAAGGTCCCGTTCATTGCCTGTTAATTTGCCTAGAGATTAGATTAGATTAGAGTAAATACATTTCTTGATGTATGAACCCATAGTGAGAATATTGAGGAAGAAGAATGTGTAGTAAAAAAAAGGTTACTGTACTTAAGGAGAAGTGGAATGACACCTCAGCAATGTAAAGTAGCACGTGGTATAAGGTTCCTTTCTTCAGAATTTACACTGTCTCAGCAAAGGTATCCATGACACCCATGTAATGCGGAGATGACCATTGGATCCCATGAGAGGAAGACTCTCCACTAAGAAAGGAGGCTCAGATTGTTGTTTTGTCAGTAGAGAAGGAGTAACAGCAAGAGACTCGGTCAGGGGACATCAGTGACTTCGAACGTCATTGGATGTCAGCTGAGTGACAACTCCATCAGGGACATTTCAAACCTTCTAGCGATGCCCAAGTCGACTGTTGGCGATGTAACTGTGAAATAGAAACGCGAAGGAACGACCACAGCTAAACCAAGATCAGGTCTCATGTACTGGCGGACGGGAACCGTCGGCCATAGTGGAGAACAGTTGTAGAAATTCGCATGAAATCACCAGAAGGAGTCACGCGTGAGTTCCAAAGTGTACCATCAGTGACAGCAGACAATAACTGTCCGCATGGATCTAAAAATTGAGTACAATGTTCGAGTAGCCCCTCATATGTCAAACATTTCTGTCGCCAGCGTGAAGCTGCGCTTTAGGTGGTGTAAGGAGCGACGCCCTGAGCAGTAGATCAGACGAATCACAGTATACCTCGCCAGAATCTGACAGAGGCTCTAGGTTCGGTGAACGTCTGGAGAACACTATCTGCCATCATGTGTAGTACCAATAGTGAAGTACAGAGAAGGTGCTCCTACGGGTAGCCGGCCGGAGTGGCCGTGCGGTTCTGGGCGCTACAGTCTGGAGCCGAGCGACCGCTACGGTCGCAGGTTCGAATTCTGCCTCGGGAATGGATGTGTGTGATGTCCTTAGGTTAGTTAGGTTTAATTAGTTCTAAGTTCTAGGCGACTGATGACCTCAGAAGTTAAGTCGCATAGTGCTCAGAGCCATTTGAACCATTTTTCTCCTACGGTATAGCGATGCGTTTCGTGATTAGGGCATGATACCCTCATTTCACTTGAGGAAAAGCTGAATGGGGCATGATATGGACTTCTTTTACAGCGTTCGGTACTGCGTATAAAAGGGGAAATTTGGGAATGATAACTGTATCTTCATAGCATATGCAAACTGCTTGGCAGTGCATCCTTTCATAAAGTAGCATTTGTGAGCTGTGGCTTGTAGACAATAACATTCCTGAACTCGTCTTTCTGCCGAAAGTCCCGACGTGAACCCAATAGAGCACCTTTGGGAAGAGTTAGAATATCGACTTCGCTCCAGACCCCAGCGTTCCTTCTCTGGTTTGCGGTCTTCAGAAAGGATGGTCTGCCTTTCTTCCACAGACATTCAGACACGTTGAAAGACGTGCACTTCATTCACCATTCAGTGCTCGCATTTCATATTTCTAATCCACTCATTCTGGCATTCGGTAAACTAATAATTCGGGTAATATTAATAATTTCTATGGGTTGCCTGATTTATTTGACGATTTTTACAGCTTGTCTCACACTGATCTGTGAGAGGAGCTTGGCGCCAGGAATTTATTTATGAGCGAGGGCAGCAGTCTTCCTAGCAGCCATGATGATCCCCTGTTTCCTATCCTTTTTCCGATCGCCAGGGTAGCACGTGGTGACGTTTGAAAGTTCAGTAATGGCCAAAGTTCCTCCTGCTCTCAGTCCCCCAACCTGCCTTACCAACCTTGTAACTGATATTTCTTCTCGACTTTAACGTCGCGAGGTCGCCTCCCTATGAAATTCCGGCCTTATGATTGGCCAGTTCAGGTGCGCGCCCGTTTTTCGCGGGCGGGCGCCAACCACCCTCCACGGATGGATAGTGGACAAAGAGGCAGTAGACAGTTCTAGTGTGACCGTGCCGGAGGCCGGAGGTGCTGCTTCCAGGAGATGAAGTTCGGTAAGCATGAGCGCCGACGTGTACTGTAGTTTCGCGCCCTGCGGCCCAGAGGGAACCTTATAGGTCATTGTACTGATGTGTGCTCCTTGAATTACGGTTTATGCAATGTTTTCCGTGTTATAAGACTGTAGGGTTTTCCTTATACAGTCGGGCATAATTTGCGAGACGTGTTGGTTAGTCACAGAAGCTGCAGTACGACACTAAAGTACATACATTCATGCTCACTTTCCCACTTCGTCCGACAGTAGCTCTTTCAGTTCTGCTGTGTAAAATTCGACTCAGAATTTATGTCTTCCTAGCTTGAAAACTTGTTCCCTTTGTCCTACGCCACGTGGTGAGTGTCTGGCGCCCCTTCATGTTTCGTTAACGTAGTCGGACCGCGAGCCAAAGTTATATCAATAGTTTCGCGTCTTGCTGGTTGTATTCCTTTAGTACAGGAGGCCACCTAGCGATTCACCCACAGTAGCATCTTTCTTAGTCTTTGGCTGATTCATGGTGGTGGTCGTTGCATACCTGCAACCCCTTCCTTTAGTAAATTGGACCCCATGTGATAATACGGCGATCGTCCCTAAAATTCCTTGTCTCCTGCTATCGTGGCTTATTATGAACGAGCATTGGGGCAAGCTGCTGAACTCAATTCTTTCTTCCCCCCTCCCCCATTTGATTGTATAATTGTTCAGTATTCAACTGTTAAATAAATGAGTCCTTTAATCTGTACATTATCCCTTTCATTGCGTGAACCATCCTTAGTGTCACAGTAGAATAATGCAGAACTACAACGGTTGCTACAAGGTCGTGCAGGTCTCGCGCCATTAATGATAGGATCAAGATTCAATATCGCGCGCCTGGCACGACCATTGCACGCTTGGCACCGATAATAGTAATAATAATTTTCAATTATCCCCCATTGATAAACTGGGAAGTGTTCACGGCTCAGTGTGAGTACGTGAGCACTAAATCCACTTGATGTGGTGGAAGTAGTGGCCTCTGTTTTACCTCGCTGGTTTAAAAGAAAGGAATATCAAAAATTACAGCCCCTCAAGAAATGGCTCAAATGGCTCTGAGCACTATGGGACTCAACTGCTGAGGTCATTAGTCCCCTAGAACTTAGAACTAGTTAAACCTAACTAACCTAAGGACATCACAAACATCCATGCCCGAGGCAGGATTCGAACCTGCGACCGTAGCGGTCTTGCGGTTCCAGACTGCAGCGCCTTTAACCGCACGGCCACTTCGGCCGGCTACAGCCCCTACACAGAGGGATAGTAACCTGTAAAATAAAACGAGCCACCGCTTTTAACATCTCTGAAAGTTTCCATATCGGAGGAGTGCGGACACACCCTATAGTAATGTTCACTAATAGGCATCTGAATTACTTTGATGAAATAGCGCATAAGGCCCCATTCACTACGCAGCAATCTAAAGTTTAGATCATTTTAGATAAATTTTTTGCTTTATGAATCCATAGTGAGAAGCTCGTGAAAAAGTAGAACACGTCATAAAACAAGATTACGTACTACACATTTAGAAGAAGAGTTATGCTGTCCTTCCTTTCACAGATCGCGTATGAGGCGATTCGCGTAGCTGTGGAATAAATCGAAACGTCACAAACATATTTTTTAACTTGTATTAACAGTTTTGTCCAAAACATGAAAATGTACGATGCAATGGGTCGATATGATAATTATTGGTCTAGTGTAGACACGCATCATCAAACAGAAAATTACTTTTCAGGCCTTATTACATCGAGAATTTTTGACACCATGAGGGAACTCAGCGACCGCACTTAATCTGGAAACACAAAACAGCAGAACTGCTCAGTTTGTGAGAAGTACTTTTTACTGTCACAGAGCAACTTTCGGGCACTGGATCCTCTGGTAATGACCGAAAACAGTTACCAACATTAGACACACAGCGAACTTTCAATCTCGACTGCTTCTTTTTACTTTTTTATTTACAGTCACCACATTACTGCACTGAACATTTGCGGAAGTCGGGTTTTACGTAACACTCGCAGTACTTAACAGGATTAATAAATAATGAAAACGCCAGCCAGTTGTTCTAAGACTTTCGTCAATGGTGTAGGAGGGGTTAGCCACCAATACATCTGTTAGGATCCTCTTGTTCTGAAATTTAGTGGCAGTAAACCTTTTTATGGCTGCTAGCGAATTACTGAAAATTAGTGTTTGTGAATGACTGACACCTTTCTCGACCAAAGTAAGTGACTTTAAATCATTTTGAAGATTATTTTTATTACTAGTATGATTACACGAAGTGAGCTGTGGGTTTCAAAAAGAGATATATCACTTTTGACAAATTTAGCTAAGGATAAATATTTTAATTAAATGTGGGTTCTTGGTGAAATTATTGTAAATTAACCAAAGAAGCACTGTTTGTAGCCTTGTTTCACAATTTATTGTTAGTGTTATAGCACGACCTAGGTTTCGGGTTACAAGCCCATTTTCAAGTACATTACTGATTCCCAATAACATCAATAATAAATTGTGAAAAAAGGCTAAAACAGTGTTTAGTTAACGATAAATATATTCGAACACAGTGGTTAGTGTCACTAGTTCCCTAAACAGGCCGCTGGGGGATAGTCTTGAGTTCACACCACAAATAATTCGTGTTCCGCTCGTTGTGGACTCAGGAAACTTTAGTCTGACGCAATGGGTCGCCTCAGAAATTGATTTCATATGACATTATCGAACGGATGTAAGCTAAATATGGTATTTTTTTTATTTTTGTGTCACCTGTGTTTAACAACAGCCGGATAGCAAACCCATTTGTTTTTAAGTTTCCAGAAATCTTGAAAATGAAATGGTGAAAGCGGACAGTTAGATCCGAATGCGAAACCACTGCTTTTTATTGATTAATTGTTCAAGGCACGACAGATACGAGCATCACGTAAATATTTTCTACATACTACAAATTTTATAAAATTACTTCGCAAAGAGTCTTTGCGTCCAATGAATGAGCAAAATAGCATGGCAGCACAAACGTCCATCGTGATTGCTTAAATTTCACAACGGCTGCACACCACACTTGCCTCACACCAGCCGTTTTTGATGGTAGTAGCGGTACTTCTCTTAGTGTTGGCACAGTCTTTTAGATTTGAAGGTAATAAGTAGCGGGACACAAAAATCATTTTATGTGAGGACATGGGGTCCTCTCAACCCTTTATACTCCTCCACGCATTCGAGTTAGGCCACTTCCCGTCAGGGTGCCTTCTCTTCCTCGAACAGACTATCACATCTGGTTCATAAAGAACACCATCAGCTCTCAAACCACCAGCAAAAAGGGGAACGATACTGTAGCTTCACTTCATTGCCAATCGATGTGGCTGATTAGACTTTTGTACGATGAGGACAGACAAGGAGGTGCTGCTCATATGTCTCTGTTGTAGGGTGTATAATAATTATGTACAACAATTATGTGTTATTTATGCTTGTAGATTATGTGAACGTTAAGCCACAATATTCGGAAGCGGCAGCAGTCGAAAAAGGAAAGCCGGCATGAGTATTGACATTGGTCACGTTTCTGCGCAACGTGAGTTGGCCGATGACCACCGGAGTTTGAGCTGCAGCAGTCAACACTTCGACAGATCAATGACCGAGCAGACGGGCAATGCTTACAAGGAGAACAACGACCAGCACTGTTCGCATATCAGCGGTCAATGCTCCATGAACTGTCAACTTACTGAACTCACGTGCGTGACGTATCTGGCGATGTGGGCGGGGACGACAGGGAAATACCTGACCGCACCAGCATAGAGACAAAACAATGGAAAGCCGGCACGTGTTCGACATTCGTCGCGTTTCGGCCCAACGTGAGGAGCATAGATCAACGACCGAAGAGTCGGTCGCCGCTCTAGAAACTCTGCGACATTGGAAAAAACATCGTATAAATACCTCCGACAAATGGGCGTGAGGTGGTCCTTGAAAAGGTCCTTCGAGGGGAGAATGGAGACACGAAGAAACGTCGCGTGGACGGACGGACCCATGATTATTCAGTGAACGTCATATTTCACTACAGCGACTTAGCTGCAACGCAGCTCGCTAGAAGAAGATGTCAGTACCGCGCCAATAGGTCAACACAGAAGATGCTACCCCAGATGTTACCAGCAAGAAGTTCGTGTGGTACATACCCAGGTGGCTGGTGAGGAAGAAGGGACTGCGGCCTCACTAAATGGGCCACCTGTGAACCTACAGGTCGATGAACTCCTGCAGAAGACGCCGAACCTGAGGGTCACTGGTTCGATTCCGGGACGAAGCACTTCGAGCCACGCCGTAGCCACTTGTTAAGAGTCACGGGTACGGCTGTAAATGGAAGAATACGCCGCCGGCACGCCGCTGCAAAACCAGCCGTCGCCGCATCGCCTTTCCCCGGAATCTGCACGCTACGACTCGGCCGCTCGGCAGCCGCGAGGAACTGAGCAAGTTGAAACACATTGTATTACTCAGTTTGTTAAAGGGTCTTCTGTCTCAATAAATGACTGTTAGTGGAACCACCAATATTTCACTCCCACCTCACCCACTGAGCCAAGGAAAGAGCCCACTCCACTGCCCACAAAGTGTCGCTTTCCTTTCCACCATCACTGACAAAATGATGACCTTTGCTCCTGTCTGTCACTGACGCTCCATATCTAGTGTCACTAAACCCCTACCCGCTACAGTGCGAATAGGGGCTCTGCTCCCAACAAATACATGATAACTGCTGAAATATCTGTAAATGTCTATGTCCAGCGCGTAACACAAATACTCAACATTCACGTGACCATTGTATAAATATTCCTAGCCTTTGCCAATGCCCTGTTCAGAGACTAAGTTCTAAATCGATGAATACGACTAGTTTCTTCCAGCGTTCCATAACGAGACCTTGCGATGTCACTGGGTTGGTGGTTTCTTGTCGGACTCGTCGTCGGCGTGCGTGGCGATTGCTTCAGCGAACAGGTCGAAGGTGCGATGGAAGCTCTGACCGCAGCTGCGCTGCTCGTTAAGCTGCGTAAGGCGGCTTATATTGCAAGGCGGCTTATATTCTGGTTGCTCAGTGATATGAAACTGCAGACTAATTGTTTCACGTGACTGCTGACGTGCAACGTTGTTACTGTTATACTGGAAACTTCTGCTGTGAATTGTTCGAATGACAGCGGGCTTGCTCCGCCTGGTGGTTAGGCTGCCCCGTGTAACATGCATGGACAGAGGGTAGACTAGCCAGCAGACTTGCGACCACTCAACTCGCGGTCACAACAGACGACAACTCCCATTTACGAATATAATGCAGAATATGGTTCACATGTAACTATGTGGAATTACTGTGACTTTCTGTGGATTCCATTGCACCAAGACATTGCAGCCGGTGCTCTAATATGTGCCATTTTTTCGGGGGTTTTCACGTCAAAAGTCAGAATTGGTAAATCATATTGCGAACTGGAACGCCTGTTCTGAAAACCCTTTTCAACTTACCAAAAGATGCTCATTTTCGCTCCTCTATTTATTTATTTATTTCCATGCCTATTACGTCACTGCCTAGTTTCAGCATATGAAACATTGTAGCGGCAGTGTTCTTTAAATAGCCGGCCGAAGTGGCCGTGCGGTTAAAGGCGCTGCAGTCTGGAACCGCAAGACCGCTACGGTCGCAGGTTCGAATCCTGCCTCGGGCATGGATGTTTGTGATGTCCTTAGGTTAGTTAGGTTTAACTAGTTCTAAGTTCTAGGGGACTAATGACCTCAGCTGTTGAGTCCCATAGTGCTCAGAGCCATTTTTGTTCTTTAAATAAACCCTTACAGTTAATAACAGTTCGTGGAATGTGCTTATATATTGAGGCCTATGTCTGTAATAAGCTATTTTCCTAACGTATTCGCGTACTCAATTCAACCTACAGTGAACCGTCGTCACTACTTCCGTATGTGTTGTTTAATGAAACGCTCTTAAAGTTAATAGAACAGCTAAGCCCGTGTATTATGTTACGTGACAGCAGAAAGATGCATTACGGCCGAAACTGACTGAATGATTGTTGTAGTCAGTGCTTTACTAGACACAGTGAAACTCAAAACATCTTTCATCCGTACAGGCACATATAACAATTTAGAAACACTTTAAAAACATAAACCAATGAACACTATGATCACAATTCCAAATCAATTAAATTGCTCAATTGTGAGATTGACTCTGCGCCGACATATTGTGGCAGGAAGTTACAAACATCCGACAGTTCTCCCGAAATTTTGTGGAACAAACTGCTCAATTGCTAACAGCCTTAATGAATTTACATGATGAGAAAAGTCACAGGTTATGCGTATTAAACACTTCTATTTCACTGGAGCACAACCGATTTCAGTCTTCTTGTTTATTATAAAGTGTAGGGCATAACTAAATTATATTAAAACCCACCAAGTGGATTCCATGCTTCAGATAGCTGAAGAACTCTAGTTATTTGGCTATGGCAGTTGTCCAGATACGTGTCTGCTTGGACTGCACTAGCTGGTTTGTAACGTAACTGTCCTTTGATATTCTATAGATGATGAAGAAGGAGGTCGAACCGTTAGCGCTCCAATTAAATAAAGGAGTTTCATGTGTGCAGCCCATGAAGTTTTGTTTTAATGTCTTTCTGTAAACTTTTAATTTGTGTTTGTATGGTGTGCGTTTGAGTTTATAGCGTTTGTTATTGCCGTTAATGTTTACTATTTGAAAATTGATTATTCCATCTCATCAGTTACTAAGACAATGAATAATAAGGAGAAAATGTGGAATAACAGCCTCTTAGAAAATAGCAGCGAATCTGACCAAAACGTAACAATAAAATCAACGAAAACCAAGACAGAACTATGTTACAAAATAAATTGATTTGTTCCTTCCCTACTTCTCGAGCTGAGAATGACGAGTACAGCAACGGTAGTGTACCATTCCATTAGGAAACTGTGATATAATTTTCTTGAATTTCCTGTTCATTCACAGTCTACGGCAAGGACTCAATCGAACTACGTTTGTATGTTAACACGCTGCCTCCAAGCTAAATGTTGGTGTATTCAAAGTGGTTTTTGATGTACCACGATATGCACTTTCGGCTGCAATGTAAATATTTCTTGAAACTGTCTGTCATTTTTTGTACCAATTGTTGTCCATGTATTTACTGAAACAGTGATCATCGTATGATACAACTGTAACCGTTTGTTTCCTTTTTATAAATTATGGCTAACAATGTTAAAATTCATCGAATGTCTGAACCATAGGGAATATCAGTGTTGAGTTTAAGTTAACAACGTATTAAATACATGTCGGACTCTAAGTAATGTCATTATGACGTACAGACCGCTTGGCGCTCCATCAACAACATAAGGAGGACAGAAGGAGAGGAGAATGAAGGGGGGAGAAGGCAGTGTGCGTGAGACTGATGTCTATACTAACTGGATGGAGACCCCTAGCTTCGCAGCATAGAAATTACGCCATATTGCAGTTAGGCTAAACGTTTTGATGAGTCTATACATCATTGCAATATTTTATTAGATGAGGAACAAAACCAAATTAATTCCATGCTTAATACAATGTTACTACATTTCCTGTGGTTTTGTTCCTGGAAACGGTATCACAATTACTAAATACAGCTTCGCAAATTTAATTTAATGTCTGTATCCTGCAGATAATTGACAAGCGTGTGGAAGTAACCAAGTTTGTGACTTTCATGACTTCCTAAAAAGGAGCGGATTTTATAATATCATCTGTATGCTTTAATAGTTTAGTCTCTTGAGTTTCTGCGTGTTAATGTAATATCTAATAGCCACAGTTATCGCGTTTTCGTTTGCGTCGGAAAGTAAACCGATTTTGTGACATATTACAAGTTCCTAATCAGGGGCGAATTATTTATTTTCATCTGAGAGTTTTTGAATCTCTGCATGCCAGTCTATTTATTAGGCACAGTTCTCGCGTTTTCGTTAGGGTCTACAGTAGAGTTGCTCAGCACGTGCCGTTTATCTGCGTAGTTTAGTTTTCCGCGGTCTTCAGGATGGACAGGGACTGCGATTGTCGTGTGCGGATGCGAGCCGAGTTGGTGACACTCCGCTCTCAGCTCCAGGCTGTGATGGCTTATGTTACACAGCTTGAGGCTGCAGTGGATGGGCACCACTTTTGTGGGCCGGCCGTGGGGGTCCGACCCGACGTCCAGCACGTCCAAGTCCTCCGATTGGTCCTCACCGGTGGTCAGCCCAGTTACTGCTCGCACTGAGGTTGACCCCTCACCTGTGGTCGAGTGACAGGTGGCCCCGGAGGCCCGCAGGCCGCACGTGAGGCCTCCCCGATTTGTCTGACAAACAGGTTCCAGGAGCTGTCTGTAGCTGACACTGTCGCTGAGCCAGACGCCTTCGCCTGTCCTGTTTTTCAGAGGAAACCTCTCAGCCTGCAAGATCCGGACAATCACAGAGGGTGGGATTGTTGACAGTTAGGAGCTCCAACGTTAGGCGCGTCATGGGGCCCCTGAGGGAGATGGCTGCCAAGAAGAGAAAGAAAACCAATGTGCACTCCGTATCCATACTGGGTGGAGTCATTTCAGACGCCGAACGGATCCTTCCGGATGCCATGAAGAGCACAGGGTGCTGCCAAATGCAGGTGGTGGGCTACGTCGGTACCAATGATGTGTTAACTTTGGATCAGAGGAGATTCTCTCTGGTTTCGAGCGGCTAACTGAAGTGGTATAGGCTGACAGTCTTGTTTGCACGATGAAAGCAGAGTTTACCATCTGCAGAATAGTCTACAGGACCGATAGCGGGCTTCTGGTACAGAGTCGAGTGGAGGGTCTGAATCAGAGGGTCAGGCGGTTCTGCGACCGTGTAGGCTGCAGATTCCTCGACTTGCGCCAGAGGGTAGTTGGGTTTCGCGTTCCACTGAATAGGCCAGGTGTTCACTATACGCAGGAGTCGGCTACACGGGTAGCAGGGGATTTGTGGCGTGGACTGGGCCGTTTTTTAGGTTAGAGGGTCTCTGGAAAACACAAGAAGGGCTTCAGTCACAAAGGGTGCAGGCCGAACATAGGAAGAACATAGATTCAGGAACCATCAGTATAAGAGTTGTAAATTGTCGCAGCTGTGTTGGGAAAGTACCAGAGCTCCAAGCGCTAATAGAAAGCACTGATGCTCAAATAGCTATAGGCACTGAAAGCTGGCTAAACCCGGAGATAAGCTAAGCCGAAATTTTTGCGAAGAACTTAACGATGTTCCAAAAGGATAGGCTAAACACGGTTGGCGGTGGAGTGTTTGTTGCTGTTAGAAGTAGTTTATCTTGTTGCGAAGTTGAGGTACATAGTTCTTGTGAGTTATTAGGGGCAGAAGTCATTGCTGGCAACCGGAATAAAATAGTAATTGTATCCTTTTACCGACTTTCCAGTTCAGATGATACAGTTGCTGAAAGGTTCAAAGAAAACTTGAGTTTGGTTTCAAACACATACCCGAGCCATACGATTATAGTTGGCGGTGACTTTAATTTACCCTCGATATGTTGGCGAAAATACATGTTTAATTCCGGAGGTAAGCACAAAGCATTATCCGAAATTGTGCTAGACGCATTCTCTGAAAATTATTTCGAGCAGTTAGTTCATGAGCTCACGCGAGTAGTAAACGGTTGTGAAAAGACACTTAGCAGCAAATACTTTACTTTACTTTTCCATGTCCAGACCAAATTTTATTTTTCCAATAGTTCGCCACCGCTACGGCTTTGTCGTTGGCTTGTAGCAGGTCACTAAAACTGCAGGGCTCCGGCAGTAGTCGGCACATGAGCAGATGTGCCTCGTCTTGTACCTCTCCGCATCCGCAAAGAACGTCGTCATCGTTAGTCAGCAGTACCCACTTGCACAGATTAGTTTTGCATCTGGGTACACCAGCCCTCAGCCTATTTAGTGTTCTCCACATTGTATAAGGAAGTTTGTTTCCAGGTGCCATTTGCTCTTTTGGTATTATCTGCAGTGCGGTTTGTTCATTCTCCCATTTACGGACTCTATTATCTTCCTGTGAACCGTCAAGGATCTTGGTTCTTGCAATAAAGCTATTTCTAGACTTAAGCCTCCGAGCCTGAGTGACGTGCCCATTCAGTGGGTGTCGAGAATCTGTTTCTTTCTTTGTTCTCTCAGCGTCTGCTGCCACCTGCCTTCTGATCTTGGATGGGGCAATTTCAGCAAGTAGGTACTAGTTACCCGTTGGTGTGGGTCTGAGACAGACTGTAACAATTCGCATTGTCTCATTTACACTTACATCAACCTGTTTAGCATGTGCAGAAGCTTCCCATACTGGCACTGCATAGTCTGCTGCAGAAACAGACAGAGCAAGTGCTGATGTTCTCAGTACTGATGGTTGAGCTCCCCATTCATAGTTGGTCAGCCTGCGGATGATGTTATTCCTGGAGCAGACTTTAGCCTTGGTGTTTTGGCAATGCTGCTTGAAAGAAAGCGTTCTGTCAAGTACAACCCCAAGGTATTTAGGTGTTGGACAGTGGTTTAGCTTCTTACCTTGTCATGTAACGTCGAGCTCAACTCCAGCATCTCTATTGCGCAGATGGAAAGCACATACTTGGGTTTTGTCAGGGTTTGGCTTGAGGTGATTGGCGTCTAGTATTGAGCCAGTTCTTCAAGCGCTCTAGAGATATTTCCAGATGTTGCATCAAAATTGGACCCCTGGACCACCACAGCTGTGTCATCAGGGTAGTTGACTTACACCTTCTAGAGCACGTTGGGTGGCACGGGATACATGCGGACGTGCATTGTCCTGTTGGAACAGCAAGTTCCCTTGCATCTTGAGGTATAGGTTGGTCATTAGTGTACACATTATAAAGGATGGGAGAAAGTACACTTCCTTGTGGTAAGCCATTCTTCGGCAGTCGCCATCTACTGTTCTTACCATTTAGGGAGACATAAAATCTTCGATTCTTCAGAAGACTACCAATAACCATCGTCAACCTACAGTCCCTGTGAGGTGACATAACTTGCGCAATAGCTTTCTGTGGTTTACCGTGTCGTATGCAGCAGTAAGATCTATGAAAGATGCTCCAGTTATTAATTTTTTTCCAAGCACATCTTCTATATGTTGCGTCAGATTAAGTATTTGCTCACAACAAGATCTTCCTGGTCTGAAACCGGCTTGTTCCTTTATGAGCTTTCCATCTATAGTTTCTGCCACCCAGTTGAGAATAATCCGTTCCAGTATCTTATAGAGATGGCATAGAAGTGACTCTGGTCTGTAACTTTTGGGGTCCTTTATCTCATTGCCAGGTTTCAGTAAAGCCACCACTCTCGCCTGCCGCCATAGTTTTGGAATATTCAGCTCTTTAATACAGGTGTTCATCATTTGTAGTAACCAATTTCGAGCTTTGGGCCCAAACTGTTTTATCTGCTTCGTTCTAAGGTCATCAGTTCCAGCGGCCTTATTCAGTTTCATACTCTGAATGGCATCTTCCAGTTCGGTTGCTGTGAATGAAGCTTTGAGGAGTCCGTAATCTTTTTGTTCTTGGGGTATAACTCTTTCCCTTTCTCTTTTCCCTTTGGTTTTCCCATTCTTCAGAAGTTGGCTAGCAATATGATTTGCTGTTACCCCGTTGTTCTTCTGCTGGTGGTCAGTTGGGTCCCCACTTAAGTTCTTCAGTAATTTCCATTCACATCTGCTATTTTGTTTCATGTCAAGATTCTCGACTAGTTTGCACCACCGTGATCTCTTATCCTCAGCAATAGCCTGCATTAGTTCCTCCCCAGCCTCCATCGTATATTCGCTGAAGGGGCCCTGAGTGAACAGCTTTTGGTACCTGTCAAGTAAGACCTTGCTGCTGCCTGTCGGACCCTGGATGTACTGGGTACGGCAACCCCTTGGGATGTTTTTCCTTGAGATCCCTTTCACAAGATCGATAAATCTACCATACTCATCTCGTCGAGGAAGGATTTGCTCAATCTCTTCGTCCAATTGCTCTTTAAATTTCTGCAAGTCTGCCTTTTTGAAATTAAACCGTCTTCGGAAAGGCACCTCCTCTGGTTTAACAATGGCGTTCCCAACACAAATGGCGGGTCTGTGTTGTGTACTTGGGATACGTTCTTCAACAAGCTTCATGCACTGTGCTGCCAATTTCCTACTCATAAAGATGTTGTCAGGATTATATCCCCTTCTCCATCTTCTGCTGTTGAACGATGCTGGCTGTTTTGGGTCATGAATGAGTTGTAGATCATTAGTGTCAGCCCAGGATTCAAGCTGTACACCATTCTCATCAATCTCATTATATCCCCATGCTTCACCATGGCAGTTTAAATCGCCCATGACAAAATTAATATGGTCATATGTAAAATTGTTTGGTTCATGGAAAACAAAGTCCACATCTGGTGGTTTGTACACAGACGTCACAGAGAACTTCTGGGCGCGAATGGTAAGTACTTCAATGTTATTCTGTCATTGCGGCTGATGGCTCCCCGGTGTGTTTCCTGCACCAACAATACGTCGCATTTATGCTTATAGCACATGCCTGCTAATAAAACACTCTTTATGACTAGAGAATCCTTCAATATTTATCGAGATCGTCACAAGGGATAGTCTTGATAAAGGCCGTTGCATCTTGGTGTTAAATTGGTTTTGGACTTTAACTTGATCGGGTGTCAGAAGGATTTGCCGGTGAAATCTTTCGCCGTTTCCAGGGTACGCCCGATTGTGTCTGTCTTCAGTCTTTAGGCTCACAATCTTCTAGGAGGCTCCTTCTTTGTACCCCTTAGCAGCAAATAATCCTGAGTTAATAACGAGTATCAAGACGGGTACAGGGATTAGTGAACATAGGGTTGTCGTAGCGAGATTGGATATATTGTAACCCCCAAACACTCTAAAAAATAAAGAAATAAATAAAGAAAAATAAACCTATTCAAAAAAGCAGATAAAAATTAAATTGATGCCTTCCTGAGAGACAACCTCCACTCCTTCCAAATTAATAATATAAGTGTAGACTAGAAGTGGCTTCGATTCAGTGAAATAATATCGGCAGCAATTGAGAGATTTATACCAAATAAATTAAAAATCGACGTAGCTGATATTCCTTGGTACACAAAACAGGTCATAACACTGTTGCAGAAACAATGAAACAAACATGCCAATTTAAACATACGTAGAATCCCCAACATTGGCAATCTTTTACAGAAGCTCGAAATTTACCGAGGACTTCAGTGCGAGATGCTTATAATAGTTTCCACAACGAAATTTTGCTTCGAAACCTGGCAGAAAATCGAAAGAGGTTTTGGTCGTATGTGAAGTATGTTAGCGGCAGAAAGAATCAATGCCTTCTCTGCGCGATAGCAATGGAGATACTATCGAAGACAGTGCTGCCAATGCAGAGTTACTAAACACAGCCTTCCGAAGTGCCTTCGCAAAACAATACGAAGCAAATATTCCAGAATTCGAACCAAGAGCAGCTGCCAACATGAGTAACATAGAAATAAATGTCCTCGGAGTAGTGAAGCACCTTAAACCACTTAATAAATGCAAGTCTTCTGGTCCAGACTGTATACCAATTAGCTAATGTATTATCTCCATACTTAGCAATCACATACAACCGTTCGCTCGACGGAAGATCCGTACCCAAAGATTGGAAAGTTGCACAGGATCATAATTCAATATTCAAGAAAGGTAGTAGGAGTAGTCCACTAAATTACAGGCCCATATCATTTACGTCGATATGTAGCCAGGATCTTGGAACATATATGTATATCGTGTTCGAACATTATGAATTACCTCGAAGAAATCGGTCTATTGACACATAGCCAACATGGATTTAGAAAACATCGTTTTTGTGGAACACAACTAGCTCTTTATTCACATGAGGTGTTGATTGCTACTGACAAGGTATTTCAGATCGTTTCCGTATATCTGGATTTCCGAAAGGCTTTTGACACTGTACCACACAAGCAGCTTTTAGTAAAATTGCGTGCTTATGGAATATCGTCTCATTTATGTGATGGATTTGTGATTTCCTGTCAGAGAGGTCACAGTTCGTAGTAATTGAAGGAATGTCATCGAGCTAAGCAGAAGTGATTTCTGGCGTTCTCCAAGGTAGTGTTACAGACCCTTTGCTATTCCTTATCTGTATAACCGATTTGGGAGACAATCTGAGCAGCTGTCTTAGGTTGTTTGCCAATGACCCTGTCGTTTATCTACTAATAAAGTCATCAGATGATCAAAACAAATTGCAAAACGATTTAGAAAAGGTATCTGAATGGTGCGAAAATTGGCAGTTGATCCTAAATAACGAAAAGTATGAGGTCATCCACATGAGTGCTAAAAGGCATCCGTTAAACTTCGGTTACATGATAAAACAGTCATATATAAAGACCGGAAATTCAACTAAACACCTAGGAATTACAATGAAGAACAACTTAAGTTGGAAGGAACACCTAGAAATGTCGTGGGGAAGGAAACCAAAGACAGCGTTTTGTTGGCAGGACACTTAGAAAATGTAACAGACCTACTAAGGAGACTGCCTACACTACGCTTGTCCGTCCTCTTTTAGAATACTTTTGCCCGGTGTGGGATCCTTACCAGATAGGAATACATCGAAAAAGTTCAAAGAAGGGCAGCACGTTTTGTATTATCGCGAAATATGGGCGAGAGTGTCACTGAATTGATACAGGATTTGGGCTGGACATCATTAAAAGAAAGGCGTTTTTCGTTGCGACGGATTCTTTTCACGAAATTCCAATCACCACCTTTCTCCTCTGAATGCGAAAATACACTCCTGGAAATTGAAATAAGAACACCGTGAATTCATTGTCCCAGGAAGGGGAAACTTTATTGACACATTCCTGGGGTCAGATACATCACATGATCACACTGACAGAACCACAGGCACATAGACACAGGCAACAGAGCATGCACAATGTCGGCACTAGTACAGTGTATATCCACCTTTCGCAGCAATGCAGGCTGCTATTCTCCCATGGAGACGATCGTAGAGATGCTGGATGTAGTCGTGTGGAACGGCTTGCCATGCCATTTCCACCTGGCGCCTCAGTTGGACCAGCGTTCGTGCCGGACGTGCAGACCGCGTGAGACGACGCTTCATCCAGTCCCAAACATGCTCAATGGGGGACAGATCCGGAGATCTTGCTCGCCAGGGTAGTTGACTTACACCTTCTAGAGCACGTTGGGTGGCACGGGATACATGCGGACGTGCATTGTCCTGTTGGAACAGCAAGTTCCCTTGCCGGTCTAGGAATGGTAGAACGATGGGTTCGATGACGGTTTGGATGTACCGTGCACTATTCAGTGTCCCCTCGACGATCACCAGTGGTGTACGGCCAGTGTAGGAGATCGCTCCCCACACCATGATGCCGGGTGTTGGCCCTGTGTGCCTCGGTCGTATGCAGTCCTGATTGTGGCGCTCACCTGCACGGCGCCAAACACGCATACGACCATCATTGGCACCAAGGCAGAAGCGACTCTCATCGCTGAAGACGACACGTCTCCATTCGTCCCTCCATTCACGCCTGCCGCGACACCACTGGAGGCGGGCTGCACGATATTGGGGCGTGAGCGGAAGACGGCCTAACGGTGTGCGGGACCGTAGCCCAGCTTCATGGAGACGGTTGCGAATGGTCCTCGCCGATACCCCAGGAGCAACAGTGTCCCTAATTTGCTGGGAAGTGGCGGTGCGGTCCCCTACGGCACTGCGTAGGATCCTACGGTCTTGGCGTGCATCCGTGCGTCGCTGCGGTCCGGTCCCAGGTCGACGGGCACGTGCACCTTCCGCCGACCACTGGCGACAACATCGATGTACTGTGGAGACCTCACGCCCCACGTGTTGAGCAATTCGGCGGTACGTCCACCCGGCCTCCCGCATGCCCACTATACGCCCTCGCTCAAAGTCCGTCAACTGCACATACGGTTCACGTCCACGCTGTCACGGCATGCTACCAGTGTTAAAGACTGCGATGGAGCTCCGTATGCCACGGCAAACTGGCTGACACTGACGGCGGCGGTGCACAAATGCTGCGCAGCTAGCGCCATTCGACGGCCAACACCGCGGTTCCTGGTGTGTCCGCTGTGCCGTGCGTGTGATCATTGCTTGTACAGCCCTCTCGCAGTGTCCGGAGCAAGTATGGTGGGTCTGACACACCTGTGTCAATGTGTTCTTTTTTCCATTTCCAGGAGTGTATTTTTTTGACACCGACCTACACAGGGAGAAACGATCACCACGATAAAATGAGGGAAGTCAGAGCTCGTACGGAAAGATATAAGTGTTCGTTCTTTCCGGACGCTATACGAGACTGGAATAACAGAGAATTGTGAAGGTGGTTCGATGAACCCTGTGCCAGGCACTTAAATGTAAATTTCAGGGTATCCATGTGGATTTAGATGTAGATTGCCGAAATCCATTACCTGTCATATTGCACTTTATGTCTGTTTTCAAAATAGACTACATGTTGCACCCAGACGTGCAGTCTGCCGTTGTGGCCGAGCGGTTCTAGGCGTTTCAGTCCGGAACCACACGGCTGCCGCGGTCGCAGGTTCGAATCCTGCCTCGAGCATTCATGTGTGTGATGTCCTTAGGTTAGTTAGGTTTACGTAGTTCTAAGTCTAGGGGACTGATGACCTTAGATGTTAAGTCCCATAGTGCTTAGAGCCATATGAAACATTTGAACCAGACGTGCAGATTAACTTCTTCAGAATCCGACTTTTAATGTCATGTTCAAAGAAATACATTGCCATAATTTCAATCGTTGTCTCTATGACCCTGAATAGCAACGTGACAGCTGATAGACAATGCAACACTTTTATGTCAAGTATTTAACGATGACATACTCTCAGGTTATAAGCAGGCGCCCTTCAGGATAGAGGAAGAAACTCAAAACTGGATCTTCATTTCGTTTCTCATTAAAAAAAGATGTTTAAAACGTGTAATATGCACGTAAGGACGTTGGCATGGTATGCGAATGGTCGACTTCGATTTAGTGTAATAATTCTAGGAAAATGTAGCTCACCTACAAAAGAGATGGCCAATAGCAGACTAGTGCGGCCAATTCTCTAGCGTTGTTCGTTTTTGTGAGCTCCCCATCAGTTCTGATTAAAGAAAAACATCGTAGTAATTCGGATGCGGGCTGTTAGATTTGTTACCGGTAGGTTCGATCAGCATGCGAGAATTACCGAGCTTCTTCGTGATTTGAAATGGAAATCCCTGGACGGAAGACGACTTTCTTTTTGCGAGGCACTGTTGGTAGAACCAATACTTGAGGCTGGCTGTAGAACGATTCCACTGCCGCCGACGTACACTTTGCGTAAGAACCACGAAACTAAGAGAAATTAGGGCCGATACAGTGGCGTATATGGTTCAAATGGCTCTGAGCACAATGCGACTTAACTTCTGTGGTCATCAGTCGCCTAGAACTTAGAACGAATTAAGCCTAACTAACCTAAGGACATCACACACATCCATGCCCGAGGCAGGATTCGAACCTGCGACCGTAGCGGTCGCTCGGTTCCAGACTGTAGCGCCTAGAACCGCACGGACATTCCGGCCGGCCAGTGGCGTATAGATAGTCTTCATTCCCTCGCCCTGTTAATGAGTGGAAGAGGTAAAGGAATGACTAGTAGTGGTGGAACGTCTCTTCGCCACGCCCCATACGGTGACTTGCGGAATATGTATGTAGACGTATATGTAGATTCAGATGTAGATGATAGCTGGCAAGTCACAGAAAACAACTTACTCCATCAGTGATTATCTCAACTCGCGAAACAATTCTGGCTGCGAAACATGGAGGTTTTTTTGAAGTGTGTTATCGTTGTGAGATTTGTATTAGCTCGCCGATGGTACCTCATAGGTAGGCAGAGAAAAGCGGCAGTGAAACCTCCGGCCGAATCCTATTGGCATCAGCGACATGTGGGGCTTCCCGTTTGCCCCGGCCAACCACTCCTCAGACTGTGTAAACTGTCAGCTTAATCTCAGGGCTTCTCCATCACTTTAAATGCACTGTATATGAACGCAGTTCACGTCCCTGCTGGGTTTCTTACTGGAGCTTTTACGTTACTTCCCTCCTCAATATAAATAAAAGCTGACTTAGAGCAATACTCCAGAATATACATTTTAAACGTACCATACACGTCTATGCTGTTGAAGGTGGTGGTGTTAAATGGCATTTCTTTCGAGATGATGCCAAATAAATAACATAATTGTGGCCACTTTTGTCTGAAAACAGAAATTCGCATTGTAACCTATTTATGGGCTTGATAGAAGAATGATAACGATATTGGAAACGGAATAGAAGACCAAATGACAAGAATTATGCAATAATTCATCCGATGTTTCCTTAGTCCACGGAACTTCATCCACACTGTGTAGATTTTTTAATAGCTGTTTATTTTCTACAAGCCATGAACTTATGTCATAAACTACATTATTTGAAACAGAGCCAATGTTGCACACAACATCCTTTACTACCAAGCTAGTGTCATCAGGAACAGAAATATTTTAGAATTACCCGTAATACTAGAGGGCATATCATTTATGTAAATAAGGAACAGGAGTGGCGGTACCCCCCCAATTTGACTGTATCTCACTCAGACCCCACATCACAGTCATTCTCAACGCTGTGAATACTGACCTTTTACCGTCTGTTGTTAAAGTAAGAGGTGAACCAACTGTGAGTTAATCCCCGTATTCCGTAGTGGTCCAACTTCTGGAGCAATATTTTGTGATAAACACAGTCAAATGCCTTAGTTAAATCGAAAAATATGCTTAGGGTTGCACAAAAGTAAGGATTTTCGCCAACGGTTTCATCTACAGCTAAGTTCACATTCCTGACCATATTCACCACAAGCAGGAAATTTTAGGATTTAACATGCTATCAAGGACGACGTCCAACGCAGTCCTTTAAATGTGACTTTCAAATGACAGGAGACATGATTTATGTAGCACCAATGGAAAAATCGCAATTTTAATACTTGCACATGTTGTCATTAATTAACCCAAAACTCGTTTCCTTAAATTGGAATGTCGCTTTGAAGTCAGTTCTTGTGATTGGTATTTTATATGAAAAAAAGCCCAGGAACTAACTATGTTCATTAGTTGCACATGAGACACACTTGGAGGTACTGAAAAAGTTTGTGTATTACTGAACGATGGTTAACATTTTGTTTTGTATGCATTTCTTACATATTTACATATTACTATATTTTAATTCATTTTTTACTTGTGTAAATCCGATGGACCTTAGCACAGATGAGTTGGACAGGCTCTTTAGTGTGCCTGTCGATCGCTCCATGTCACTCTTTTCTGTTCAGAGCGCAAAGTGATCACTTAGAAATACCTGAAACTTCAATGTCTCTCGCCAACCATGTGGATTTGGTGAGATATTTCGCCTGAAGCTATGCAGCCCACATAACATAAAAGTCGTGCATTTCTTTCTACAAGACAATTTTCAGCCGCATTCTGCAGGGGCAATGAAGACGCTCCTGCAGCGTTTTCGATGTGAAGTGTTTGGTCATCCACAATAAAGTCCTCAACTAGCTCCTTCCGTAGCTCATATCTGCTCACATGAACCGCTGGCTACGAAGACAACATTTTGGCACAAACAACCAAAGGCAGTCGAGCAGAGAGAATTGACGGAAAGCACAGGCTGCTGCTTTCTGTGACGCGGGTACTGCAAAGCTTGTACAACGCCACGACATAAGAGTAAGTCGGAGCCGCGACTATTTGGAGAGGTAGCTGAAAGGTGTCGCTAAGTGTTACGAATATAAAATTTTTGACTTTCTCTGTGGTTTTCATTTCGCGGCCGATCGAACCTTAGTTTTCGAACAACCCTCGTAAAACGGTGCAAGATTTGGACTTGCCCATCAGCATCAGCCATGTCTGTGCGGACGTATCAAACTATTAACACCGTTTCACTAAGGCTGGACGTGACATCGCATTTGCTCCACACACAGCCCAAGTTTCACAGTGAACCTGTGTGCATTTAGACGTTTCGCCTACAAGACTCATATGTAACCTGCGAACTCCAAGCTTTGTAGTATGTTTCCAAGCAACGCGCCATTTCGCTCGCACACTGTGATCCTCCTGTCATCCGAACCGCAGCAGAACTGCTTCTGCAGTAAACCTGGGACATGTACTCTCTTCCCACAATGCCAAACTACGGTTGTGCCGTGGTCTTATCATGAGACGGCATGTGTCACTTAGTTTAAGAAGTCCACGCGTACACTTAATGGTTTCGATCGTGTTTAGGACTTCATTAGTTGCAATTTCTACTGCAATTAATAATTACATATAAATACAAATTACTTAAATAAAATAGATCTACTTATGAAGCTATGGAAAGTTAAATATGTTGACTGTTCTGTTGGTATTGACCGGTGATAGGGAGGAAAGGTGGACAGGGAGAGAAGCTTGAGGAAGCTACCTGGCTGTCTTTGTTGACATTGTTGTAGATGACTGTGATGTATTCATATTGCTCTGCAGAGCCCAGTACACTTCGTCTCACTGGTTGCATGTTTGAGGAACATTTGCTGCGCCTAACGCAGGAATGTATTTTGTACCAGCCATTGGAGAGTGATATAGTTGCAAAACAGTTCCCCGTGTGTCACGTCTATCAGTATTTTCACATTCTGAGATTCCATTTGTTGTCATCAAACAGAAAGTGATTATAGAGCAAATAGAGCCGTATGCTACATAAATCCTAGACTGTGTTACTGTGAATAGTTCAGTGAAAAGGGTGTTCTCATCAGAATTAACATCAAACTAACAACGACAACGATTGTTCAGGAGAAAGACTAATTGAGTTCTGTAACAAATTTCAACTAGTAATATCGAATACTCTGTTCAAGGATCACAAGAGGAGGAGGTGTACTTGGAAAAGGCCGCCAAATACGGGAAAATCTCAGTTACATTACATCACGGTCAGACAGAGATTCCGAACATAGATTCCGAAATCAGATATTCGGTTGTAAGGCGTACCCAGGAACAGATATAGACTCAGATCACAATGTAGTAGGCTGAAATTTAATACCTTAGAGAGGAAGAATCAATAAACACTGAAATGTGATACGGAGTACTGTGGAATGAAGAGATGCGCTTAAAGTTCTCTAAGGCTATACTCAAGGCAATGAGGAATAGCTCAGTACGCAGTACAGTTGAAGAGGAATGGACAAGTCTGAAAACGGCAATCACAGAAGTTGGGAAGGAAAACATAGATACAAAGAAGGTAGCTGCGAAGAAGCTCTGGGAAACAGAAGAAATATTTCAGCTGATCGATGAAAGAAGGAAATAGAAAAATGTTCAGGGAAATTCAGGAATACAGAAATACAAGTCGCTCAGAAATGAAAGAAATAGGAAGTGCAGGGAAGCTAAGACGAAATGGTTGCAACAAAAATATGAAGAAAGTGAAGAAGAAATGACTGTCGGAAGGACTGACTCATCATATAGATGTCAAAACGACCTTCGGTGAAATTAAAATCAAGAGTGGTAATATTAAGAGAGCAAATGTAATTTCACTCTTAAATGCAGATGAAAGAGCGGATAGATCGAAAAAGTACATTAAAGGGCTCTATGAGGAGGAATATTTGTCTGATGTTATAGAAGAAGAAAGAGGAGTAGATTTAGAAGAGCTAGGGGATCCATTGATACAACCAGAATTTAAAATGACTTTGGAAGACTTAAGATCACATGAGGCAAAAAAATGGTTCAAATGGCTCTGAGCACTATGGGACTCAACTGCTGAGGTCATTAGTCCCCTAGAACTTAGAACTAGTTAAACCTAACTAACCTAAGGACATCACAAACATCCATGCCCGAGGCAGGATTCGAACCTGCGACCGTAGCGGTCTTGCGGTTCCAGACTGCAGCGCCTTTAACCGCACGGCCACTACGGCCGGCTCACATGAGGCAGAAGGGACAGATAACATCCCATCAGAATTTCTAAAATCATTGGGGGAAGTAGCAACAAAACGACTATTCACGTTGGTGTGTAGAATGTAGGAGTCTGGCGACATACCATCTGACTTTTGGAAAAGCATCATCCACACAGTTTCGAAGGCGGCAAGAGCTGACAAGTGCGAGAACTATCGCACAATCAGCTTGACAGCTCATGCATCCAAACTGCTGACAAGAATAATATACAGAAGAATGGAATAGAAAACTGAGGATGTGTTAGGTGACGATCAATTTGGATTTAGGAAAGATAAAGGCACCAGCGAGGCAATTCTGACGTTGCGGTTGATAATGGAAGCAAAAGAAAGACAAAGACACGTTCACAGTATATGTCGACTCGGAAAAAGCGTTCGACAGTGTCATATGGTGCAAAATGTGTGAAATTCTGAGAAAAGTAGGGGTAAGCAATAGGGAGTCACGGTTAACATATGACATGTACAACAGCCGAGAGAGAATAATAAGAGTGGAAGACCAAGAATAAAGAGCTCGGATTAAAAAGGGTGTAAGACAGGGATTTAATCTTTCGCCCCCATTGTTCAATCTATACATCGGAGAAGCGATGATGGAAATAAAAGAAAGGTTCAGGAGTGAAATTAAAGTTCAGGGTGAAAGGTTATCAGTTACAAGATTTGCTGATGACATTGCTATCCTCATCGAAAAGAAGAATTACATGATGTGCTGAATAAATGAACAATCTAATGAGTACAGAATTTGGACTGAGTGTAATCAGAAGTAACAGAAATGAGAACAGCGAGAAATTTCACATCATAATTGATGGTCACGAAACAGACGAAGTTAAGGCGTTCTGTCACCTAGACAGCAAAATAATCAATTACGGACGGAGCAAGGAGGACATCAAAAGCAGACTAGCAGTAGCAAAGAGGGTATTCATGGCCAAGAGAAGTCTATTAGTATCTAACATAGGCCTTAACTTGAGGAAGACATGCTGAGAATGTGCATTTGGAGCACAGCGTTGTATGGTAGTGAAACATGTTGTATGGAAAACCGTAACAGAGGGGACTCGAAGGATTTGAAATGTGGTGCTACAGAAGAATGTTGAAAATTGGATCGACTGATAAGGTAAGGAATGAGGAGACCCTGTGCGGAATCGGAGAGGAAAGGAATATGGGGAAAACACTGACAAGAAGAAGGGACAGTATGAGAGTCCATCTGTTAAGACATCAGAGAATGACTTCCATGGTACTAGAGGAAGTTGTAGAGGGCAGAAACTTTAGAGGAACAGAGAGACTGGAATACATCTAGTAAATAACTGAGGACGTAGGTTGCAAGTGCTACTCTGAAATGAACATGTTGTTACAGGAGAGGAATTTGGCGGGCCGCATCAAACCAGTCGGAAGACTGATGACTGAAAAACAAAAGCCTATCCGTAAATGGTGAGTGTCATCAATGATCAGCTGACTGTACCCAATGTTGACTTTGGAAATCCCGAGACAGTTGAACACTGTGTATGGTCAGGAACAGAGGTTAGTGGACTCATATGATAACGTCGATATTCACTTTTTACTTATGGATTTTGTGTCTCCTTGATCTTCAAGTTCGTTTTATTTCTGGTTCCTTTTATGTCGTTATTCATTGTGGAAGTTGCATGAGGGTTCGATGTCTTTTCTACGAGTGTTCAGACTCAAGTGAAACCAAATATCTGAAAAGTAAGGTTAATCGGATTTACCTTAAATGAACAAAGAGAAAAATCTACATTGTGCGTAGATACGAGCGTTAATGAATAAAAGTTTTTGATGAAAATTGATTCAACAGTGCAAAGATTCGTTCTTTATAACCTGGTCAGATGTGTATGGTCCCCTAATGATATGGGATGCACCCACCCTTCGCCTTCATGACGGCTTGAATTCTGTGCCGGATACACTTTCAGCGAGATGTGTGATTGTCCGTTGAAAGACGGTAGCCCATTCTGTCTCAAGAACTGAACTGGGGAAGGTGATGAACGGAGGCTGGGAACTGAAGGAAAGACGACTCATCCCAAAAGTGATCCACTGATTTAAGTCGAGAGTCATGGTAGGACATGCTACTTCAGAAATGTCATTGTCAACAAAACTTTGCCTCACAGATGGTTCTTTATGACAGAGTGCATTATACCGATACAGACGGTCATAGTCTCCGAACTGTTGCACTTCTGTATGGAGTTTATGTGAAATGTATTCACATCCTTCTGCATTTAGCGTTTTCTTAAGCTCAATAACAAGAAAGCCCCCATATCGTAATGACACCTCCTACATACTTCAATGTTGGCACGAGACGTGATGGCAGGTAACTATCTGCAAGCATTTGCCAAACCCAAACATTTCCATATGATTGCCACAGGCTATAGAGTTATTCATCACTCCAAATTGCTCGTTTTCAGTCATCCACTATCTATTGGTGTCTTTCTTTAAGCCACCTCAAGTCTCGCTTTGCACTGACCACAGAAATGTGTAGCTTACGAGGAGTGCCCAACCATTGTACCATATACTTATTAACACATTAAGCACAGCCATTGGGCTGTGTGGACTACTGGTAGCACGTTGGAACTCACGAGCGATTCCTTCCAGTGATTCCGTACCATTTTTACAAGCAACCTCCGCAGTGCTTGACGGTTCCTGTACTTCACTACACGCGATCTGGCTGGTCTTGGTTTAGATGCGACTGTTCCTTTGCGGTTCCTGTTCCTTTGCGGTTCCACTTCACAGGCACTTCACCAACAGCCAACTTGGGCGGCTTTAGAAGGGTTGAAATGTCTCTAATGGATTTGTTACTCGGGTGATATCCAATCACTAGTCCACATTCTAAGTCACTTGTTTATTTCTTTATTCGTATGGCTAGGGCCCCTCGTCGGGCAGACTGTTCGCCGGGTGGCGGTCTTTCAATTTGACGCCACTTCGGCGACCTGCAGTCGATGAGGATGAAAGGATGATGAAGATGAGGACACCACAACACCCAATTCCTGGGATGAGAAAATTCCCCGACCCAGAGGATTGACAATCCATCACGCTCACCATTCAGCTACCGGTGTCGGACTTCTAAGTCCCTGACCTCTTCTGATCCATCAATTCTGCTGTTATTGCTTCTCTACGGACAACGCAATACTCCTCGCCTCATAGTATCACGTCCGGCTGAAATGACATCTATATGTCAATTTCGCGTTACATTCAGTCGTCCAGTTACTTCTGATCAGTTACTGCGGTTTCAGAGGTTATGAGTCAGATAAAAGGAAACTGGATACCAGTGACATAGTAAAAAAGGCGATAGTTACTGAGCCGTGTGTGGCTCATGTTCGTGCCATCTATTATGTAACATCTTCTTTTACCGTACGACCGCCTCGTCATATTAAATTTCAATTACTGGTGTCACTGCATTACTGTCTTGCCTGCCCGTGAGTGGCAGCAGCAGCGCGTATCGTATTATCTTTGCTGGACGGCTATTACTTACCGGTCGTGGTGTGTCGTGGAGAGACATCGGACCTGGAGTCGTAGAGCTGGAACGCGGCAGGAGTGCAGTCGGGACATAGCAGCAGTCGGGGACGGAGCGCTAGGGCGGCGCGGACAGCCAGTACTCGTCGACCGCTCGCGAAACAGGATGAACTGTCCGACAGACGGAGATGGCAGCGGCATCGACCGTTGGTCGGTCGTTCATTTGGTCGCCTCTTTGGGGGCGTCGTGTGTTTGATCTTTTGGCCGCTTCTGGGCCTCGTCACTGGGTCATCTTGCTGGACGTGGCTCGGTTCCTTCTTGTGCGGAGACGTCGTGGCCAATGGGCAAGAGTTATCTCTGCATGATTGGGTCCGAGCCAGTGTGCCCGGATCGCCGTGTCTTCCAGTTCCCGACGGACAGCGGACACACACGGTTAGAGTGTCAACGACCTCGGTTGGTCGTTGGTCGGTCGTCTGTTCAGACGACGTGTGTTTCGTCACCGACCGTCCTTCGGGTTGGTGTGTGTGTCCGCCGGTGATTTGTTCTAGTTGTTCATCAGTGGTTCGTTTTACGAGTGTTCGAGTTTCTCGTGGCAGTGCTTCGTGCAACACGGTGTACCCTATGTCAGTTCGACTGAGCAATGCCTTAAATGCTGTAATGCTGTCTGCGTGCTGCAATAGCCAGTTGGTCTGCTGCGACAGAGCAGCGAGTGAGTGTTTTCTTACCGTGTTGATGCTGCCTGCCACTGCGTGTAGTTCCACAGCCGTTGCGATGTTTATTCATGTCAGAGGTTATTGTGCCTTGGCTTATTAACAAACCAATATTTGAAGACGACTGTTAGTGGTCTCTTCGCCTCGCTGGCATTTTGGTTGTAGTGTTTTTGATCTGGTCACCGAAATCAGATAGTTGGTTGGTTCGTCGGCTGTCTGTCGGTTGGGTTTCCTTCCTATTTAGAAATAGTTGGTCAGGCTGCCTGTCTCGCCTAAACCGGTGTTAAAGTCCAGGCCGACCCTTTGAGACTTCTGAGCGCCGTTCCGTGTCTGTTACATAGTAACTTCCTGTTTGAGTTTTAGATATTTGGTTGATGTGTGGCTTTCAGCCGAGCTTTTATATATCCTGAATTAATGTTACTGTCTTGCCCTTTAGACATAAGATTCTTATTCCTTATATGGGCCTTTCAGCCGAATTTTACATCAAATCTTTTAAGGCCTTAAGCCGTTAAATTATTGTGTTGATGTGTGGCCTTAAGCCGAGTATTAATATCTCTTGAATTGATGCCCTTGTTTTGCTCTTAAGGCATGAGATTGTTATTCTTTATTTTATATGAAATGTTTTAAGGTAAGGCCTTCTGCCTTTTGATTGAAACTCCTCTTGTAGCTTAATATGAGACCTCCAGCCTAGTTACACTGAAATTAAATTGTTAAGGCCTTCAGCCGATTAGATTGAAGATTTAGAAAATAGCCGCTACGGTCGCAGGTTCTAATCCTGCCTCGGGCATGGATGTGTGTGCTGTCCTTAGATTAGCTAGGTTTAAGTAGTTCTAGGTTCTGGGGGACTGATGACCTCAGAAGTTAAGACCCATAGTGCTCAGAGCCATTTGAACCATTTGAGTCATTAAGAAAATATTCTGGGTGAAGCCTCGAGAATAATCTTGTATTTCAATTTTGCTTAGGCCTTGTGTCTTGGATTTTGAATGTGGCCTTCAGCCGATTTAAAGTTAATCAGAGGAGGTTGATAAACTTTTTGTAATATTGTGTGTTGATAAATAAAGTTTGTATGTTTAGTGCAACTGACAGGAACTCATTTTGGCCCCTTTCCACAACCTAATCCGCTGTGTCCCTCTAGCCGAGGCATTTCAGTTACTACCTTCTAAATACTTGACGCGATTCTATGTACATAAATTTTCCAGAAAATAAATTATCATGTTTTGTCATGTTTGGTCGACACATTATATGTTGTTTCAGTTTGCAGCAATGTGGAAGATTTACTATATACCTTTGTCAAGAATATTCATTATGAATTACGTCCTGGTTACCACTAACGTCTATTACAATGCCAAGGCCCTTAATGATGTTCCATATTCCAACATTTTAAAAGAAGGACAGTCTTCCATAAACTCCATTTCACAGCAATCACCACTCAGAAAAAACGCAATTTTGGCGCTGACGACTAAAAAGAAACGGCCACTCGTTGCAGTGGTGTTTCAGTACAGGGATGCTACCACCTGCCACGAGTAGTCGACTGACACAATGAACTCAGTTGTATAAAAAGGAACTTTAAAAATAAGAATAGCATGTAATTCGAGACAAAATAAAATCACATTTCACAATTTCTCAGAATTATGTACACCAAATGCTTTAGTTTTTCATGTCACGAATGCTGGTTTCAATTTTGGTCTGCACGAATGAAGCGCACAATACGAACGGAATTCTGCCTCCGCTGGGAGAAAGTGTCTCTTGCTATTCTCGGAGAGCGACTCCCGCCGCAGTCCGATGAGATCCCCAGCTGCTTCGCGATGCTCTGCGAGAGGCTGGTGCGCCATTCCTATTCTGCAGGCTCAGAACAAGTGCCGCAGCTGCCCGAGGATGGCGCGCGCGCTCGTCACCGAAACGAGGGGCAGTTGGCTTTCAGTGCCTGGCTGGTGGATCGTTGCAAACAAAAGCGAACGCTTCTGAGTGCCGTAACTGTGACGACGCAGGGCCCGGAGTGCGGGTCTGGCTTTCTGCGCAGTCACAGTGCGAGAGAGAGAGAGCAGCACGGCCTACCCGGCCATAGTCATAAACCGGCCGCCGCCATCATGGATGAGGGTATTCCCCTCACCCACGGCCTCCATTATCAGCAACTCAGGGCCGCCAGCATCTGCTCGTTGCAGGCGTTCTGCGAGCTGACGGCGTGCCATATCTCCCACACAGGGCCAACTTCCTCACATTAGCTTTCTGAGCGCTATAAGGCATACAGGCGAGAGCGAAAGCCGTCCAGCAGTAGCTCTTTACAGCCTCGTTGGTATATGTTTAGAGGCAGCACTGGCGTGTTGAGAGACGTCGGCCATGTTCTCTCATCTGACTTTACAAGAAGGCAAGGATGTGATTCGATCTCGCACCAAATGTCCGCGATTTTTCGAGAATTCAGGAGAAAGCGTTGAATAACCCTATGATGCTGTAAAAGAGCCTAGGTTATAACACTATAACACAGTACTTCGTATTTTTCACATTTTGTCTTTTCACATTGCTGATTGTAATCTGAGCTTGTAAAGATATATATTTTGTTATTTTATTGTCAAATGTAGCTATCTGAAATACTGTAACGCAAATTTACTGCAAATCCTTTAAAAATAATGTTATACAGTAATATAGTAGCCGGCCGGTGTGGCCGAGCGGTTCTAGGTGCTTCAGTCTGGAACCGCGCGACCGTTACTGTCGCAGGTACGAATACTGCCTCGGGCATGGATGTGTGTGATGACCCTAGATTAGTTAGGTTTAAGTAGCTCTAAGTTCTAGGGGAATGATGACCTCAGATGGTAAGTCCCATAGTGCTCACAGCTATTTGAACCATTTGAAATATAGCAAGCACATTGCAAAGTCAGGATTTTTGCTATGAAAACGACAATCTGTAACCAAAGATAACCTTAGAACAGAACTAACATCGTTGGTACACGAGAGCACACAGATAGGAGTTGCAGGCTGACAGTGAGAGAGATCAGAAGTGAGTAATAGCGGAAGCAAGTGTAAAACTTGTGTGAACTTCATGGTGATAAAATTTTGGACAAGGCGTTGTGAGGATAACGAACAATATTAAGTGCCGCAGCGCAATAGCTATTAAAGAAGAGTTCAAGGGTATTAATGGAAGAATAGAAGTTAGAAAAGTTAACGAACTTCCATCACATTACAATCGGCATGTGAACATAATAGATGTTTCATTAACTTTAGAACTATTTTGTATTAATATTTACTCCATATAATTACCGCCATCGTTGTAATAACTGAGTGCTACATGAATGAAAAGATTAACTTTTTAAATTAATGAAAGAGCGAGATAGTAAATCTTATATTCTTTAGTTCAGTGAAATGTGATACTTAGCCATTTAAATTTAGTGTCGATTAACTTTTGCAAAATTAACTACTTTCATTACCTTTAGATAAAGACTTATTAACCCTAGCAACACCAACACATTTTCCATAATGTGACTGTCAAGGGGCTGGGAAAATTTTATACTCACCATAAAAAATAAAAAAAATTCATTAATTGTTGTTAACTTTTATTAATAACATACTTTTTAATTAGGTACTGATGTGTAATTAGGGTCCAGAACTTGAAAATTTCTCTTTACACAATCTTAGTAATAATAATGCATTTTCCATAACGACTGCACTGTCGGCAGGAGGACTTTATGGACACCACAAAAAGTGTAAAACAATACAAATTTCGTTAATTTTCGTTGACTTTTATTCACAAAATACTTCTTAAAGAAGTGTCAGAAGGTTCCTGAACCTGAAAATATGAATATGACATTTATTACAAAAAGTCATATTCAATTCTAATACTTATATTATTCCCGGACTGTTTTACTGAAAAGTTTAAAACAATTTTGGAATCTGGTATAAAAATTATTAAAACGACAAATATTTTTTTCAAAATTCTAAAATATGAAGTGCTTGACTAGATTATGATATTTTCAAAAGGTGGGCATAAAGCACCCCCCTCCCCCATTCCGTATATGATGAGGGTTAGAGTGTAGTACATAATTTATTTAAACAGTGTTATATAAGTTTACGTGCTGTTTATTGTGTGATCCTTGGATCTTGTATTTTCGGCGTCGCCTGCTTCCACTGCTGCTGACTATGAATATATCCTGTTAGTTCAATAATTTCACCGAGGTACTTAAAGTGTTCGACTCTTTTAATTTCACCATAATTTGTTGTAAGTTACGGAATATCTGACTTGAAACACATGAATTCAGTCTTTTCAAAGGAGATTTGCAGGCCAATTTTCTCTGCACATTCTTTGAGGGTCTCAATTTGTTTCAGGTCTGTTTCTCCCTGTCGGTTGAATCGCCAAGTCATTTGCAAACTCTACGTACGGAACGTTCACGTTTCCTTTTTCCTTGCCCTCTTCCTAGTTAGATTGGCTTCCAAAAGTTTTGTTTTCTTAGTTCCATTTCCAATTCTTTTATTAGTTTGTCTAAAACTATGTTGAAGAATAGTGGCGAGATTGTATCTCCTTGTCCTACTCCTATTTTAACTAAGAATGGTTCCGAAATTTGATCTATGAATTTAATTTTTGTTTTGGTTTCTGATAGTGTTCGTTCGATCAGTTTTTGAGTTTTGGTTTTAGCAAACATTATAACGAAATACCGTTTCTCTATCATTACTGTGTTATGTGTCCCAATTAGTAAATGACTTTTAACTCTGAGTTATTGCAAAGTGGGGAGTGCGACGTTTATTAGCTTTTAAACGTTTTAGAACGTGTTGCATTTCCAACCGAGTTGTCTCTCGTGCATTGTCTGTTACCGTTCACAGACATTTCAGCAGCTACTACACAAAATCCCATTTAGACAACGAAATCAGTTTTAGAAGTCTTTCTCAGATTGAGGCTGGCGATTGTCTTATTTTGTATAACAAATTCAGTTTTCATCATGAATAATAACTGCTCGGCTGCTCGTGTAAATAATTTAACGTCCGGTTTTGTAGCCTAGAGGCCACATCATCAGGTTAGATATGATAAATCACGACATTAAACTAAGTAGGTTTTTGCGGCCGTTGTCATGAAGACTAAAATTCTTCTGTGTGTTGCACCACATCATTGCGTAAAACTCCTCTTTCCATGAGAAATGTCGTTGTAATACGGTCGAAACATTGGTTTTAAGTTTACAATTAAAGTATTTTACACAATCACGCTGTACAATACACAGAAGAATTTTAATCATCATGGTATTAGACTTCCAAGATGGATGGCACCAAACATTCTTTGTTTGTGAATAAATGAAGCAATTAGCAGATCGTCAGGTAAGCCAAATGTATAGGTCCACTGTTCCTCATGCGTGCCACGAATCTGGGAAGGACGACAATAGGCCGAACATACAGTTCACCATTAGATCTAGGGTCGTAATGTATACTTGTCTTTCTCGTTACAGGACTCAACACTGTATCGACAACGTTTCAATGTCACTTTCGTTTGAAGAAATGGTAATATACCACATAATTAAACATCACTACAGAGGGTATAGATTTCTTGACCATATTCTAAACTGAAACATTATGACATTCCTGGAGGAAAACATTTTTATGTCAAAGAGTCAACATACACGACCTGGTTAAAGTACCTGGGCACCTATTACTGTACATTAATTAGGGGTGTGTCAACCCTTCGGCTTTAAGTCGGATGACACTCTGCCAGCAGCACATATTTTTCAGAGAGACGCCTGAATGTCTGTGGAGAAAAGATAACCTTCAAAGGCCGAAACCAGAGAAATGATTGATGCTGGATGCTGGGGTGAGGAGCGAACTTATCTAACACATCCCGAAACAGTTCTACAGGATTCAGATCAGGACCTTGCGCAGACCAGTCCATTTCACGAAAGTTATTGTCCACGAAACATTGCTTGATAAACGCTGCTTTATCACAGGGAGCATTTTCAGGCTGCCACAAGAAATAATTGTCGCCGTACAGTTCCTCTATTGTACTCAGCATACAGTGGGATAAAATGTGTTCATATTCTTTTGAATTTAGCGATTCCATAAGCGCAATAAAGGGATGACACCCTAACCGCGAAAAACAATCAGTAACACCAGCTCCTCTGTATGTCACTGTTGGCGTGACACACGATGGCAAGAAACTTTCCACATGCATACTCTAAAGCAAAGTCTTCCGTCGGATTGCGACCGAGTATAGCGTTACTCGTCACCCAAACTAGCTCGTTTCCACTAATCACGGTCTAGTGGCGTCGACCTTTGCACCAAGTCAGGCACTGGCTATACAGATGTTTCCGTAAGAGCGTAAAAATGTAACAGGACACAGAGAATGCTCCACTTGTAGGGAACCTGAGGTCGGACAAGTCAGCTTGAGGAGATACGGAAGTAAACTTGTCTACCGCCTTGTCTAGCATTACTGTTTTCAACCTTATTTAAACTAACAGGCGTACAAGTTTACAAGTAATGTGCTGCTAATTTACATTTACATTATTTATTTTCTGCAAGGGAACAAGCAGGACGAGTCTGATTACTAGGAAGTCATGATTCACATCGACAACGAGTCCATGCAAAGATTGTGTCTGACTTTGCACCAAGGGTAGCATTCCGTTAGTGGTTGCTACAACAATGGATTGATCTACCAGATTTCATCCAAATCGTGTTGTTTACTGACGAGACATCATTTGATCGAGGTGGTATTTCGAACTGCAGGAATAGTCAGGTGTGGGATGAGGAAAACCCTCACCCTGTAGTTGAGTTTTGTTGTGAATATCTGGGTGGCATTGTAAGCGACAATCTTTTTCGGCCGCGTCTTCTACCTGGCCGTCTGAATAACCACCTGTACTTGAGGTTCGTGCAAAGAGCTCTAGCTGAGTTGCTGGAGAGCGTGCTCTTGGCTGTTCATGAGAGGATTTGGGTACTACATGACGGTGCACCGTCTTACTTAAGTATGGTTGTTCGCAACCATCTCAGTATTTCCTGGTCGCTGGACTGGAACGGGAGATGTTACTCCATGGCCTTCAAGGTCACATGACCTGAAGCCCCTTGATTATTTCCTACGGCGATATCCAAAGTCACACGTTTATGAGACACCAGTAGATACAGAGATGGAATTAGTTGCCAGAATTGTAGCTGTCTGTGACGTGATTCGAAACACACCAGTGATGTTTGTAGTGTGCGTCAGAATCTCGTTCGCCGATGTCATGCTTGTATTGAGGTTGATGGCCGTTAGTTTCACAACGATTTGTAAGATACAGTACAAATGGTACGTTCATTGTGTCAGTAATGACATTCCCGCAGAACTAATCAAGACTATTGGTGACGACAAGCTAATGATGTTGCTGAAATTGACTTAGTCAATCTATAGCATAGATATAACCGACTTCCAGAAATGCGTCGTCGCCCGTAAACTGAATAAGGCGGTAGCTACAAAATGAGAACAGAACCGAACCCTGAGCCTAATATCGTATGCATAAAAAATCATTATAAAGATAATTTTGAGGAGAATTGAAGAGCAGACGGAGAATACACTAAGACCAGTTTGCATTCAGAAGGGGGTTAGGAGCGAGAGAAGCGATTCTGGCACTGAGGCCGCCTATAGAAAAGTAAATACAGAAAAAGAAACCAATTTATATTGCCTTCGTAGAACTGGAAAGGCATTTGATAGTGTTATCTGGCAAGAGATGTTCAAAGTGTTTAAAAAGCAGCTCTAGAATACTAAGACATGTGGATGGTACACAGCTTCTATAAGAAGGAAGTGGTTGTGATTAGGAATTTTCATGAGGAACAAGAAGCAAAAATTAGAAAAGGCGTGAGAGAAGTATGTGCTCTTTCTCCTCTTATATTTAATACTTAACATCCAGGAAGCTATGGACCAAGTTTGTGTGCTGGGGACCAAAATTAATGGGCAGAAGATAGACATGCTACGTTATACAGAAGATCTTGCTGTGATTATGGAGACGAATGAAGGTCTAGAGAAGGTCCTCAGCACAACGGAAAGGATTTCTGCAGTCAGTATTGTATGACAATAAATAAATTAAAGAATGAAGTAATGGTTATGCAATGCTGAAGAAGAGTATGAATCTTTGAGAATAAGGAAAGGAAGAGAGGAGCTAGAAATGATAGAGGAATCTACCTGTTTGGGAAACAGGATCACAAAGGATGGTAGAAGCCAGAACGAAATTGTAAGCAGAATACAGCAGGCTAAAACAGTATTTAATTTTAGGAAGAACTTACGCATCAGCAAGAACATCAGTCTGGAAATGAGGAAACGGGCCGTGTAAACGTATAATGGGCTATGGCCCTATACGACTGCGAAACTTGTACAATAGAAAAACAGAGAGAAGACGGCTAGAAGCCCTGGAAATTTGGTGTTACAGAACGATGATGAAGATCAGCTGGAAGACAGAGTTACCAATGAAAATGTGGTGAGAGTGGTACAGGAAACCACATCTCTGTGGATACTTGCCCAGCTGAAAAGATACAGACTCGTAGGACCCACTTTGAGACACAATAACATCACTGGAACTACAGCAGAAGGAGCTATTGAGGAAAAGGATCGCTGGGGACGTCCAGGGATGTCATACATACAGCAGATTATGAATGATGTGGAATGCACTACAAACGCGGAAATGAAGAGGAAGACAGACTGTAGAGAGTAATGGCGTTCTGCTGCAAACCAACCTCAGGGTTGAACACTAAAGAGACAGAGAGAGAGGTTATACGGAGATTGACTCAAAAAATATGTCAATAATGGAAACCAGTACACAAACGGGACAGTGTATGTTCGACAGAAAAGGAGGTAACTTCAGTTTGGTTTTGGAGGATGGGGTTGGGGGATAAAAGCTGACGAGGAAAGCCATGGCTCTCCCACAGTGAACAGGATCATGTCAATGTCTTCGAACTGAAGACCACAACAGCATACCATTTCACAATTTCCTTTTGTTTTGCCTTTTATAGTGTCAGTTGTACAATTCTTCAGTAAGATCGAATGTGATAAATTTCCTGTATCTGTCCGCAAATCAGTATGGATTTAGAAAGCATCACTCGTGCAAAACTCAGCTTCGCCTCATATCGGACGATATGCTGCGAGTCATGAATAAAGGGTGAAAGCCCTTGCCCCTGTTTAATGAAACCAACTTGCAATTGTACAAGACGAGCGAGTTCAATGCTCGTTGCTTTCACTATATAATACGTAAATTATCCCTGTTATTAGCTACTGTGCTACGGACAAACCCCATACAGTGCAGTGAATCATTTTGATATGGTTCAAATGGCTCTGAGCACTATGGGACTTAATTTCTGAGTCATCAGTCCGCTAGAACTTACAACTACTTAAACCTAACTAACCTAAGGACATCACACACATCCATGCCCGAGGCAGGATTCGAATCTGCGACCGTAGCGGTCGCGCGGTTTCAGACTGTAGAACCGCTCGGCCACCCCGGCCGGCCATTTGGATATATAACACTTTATTACTCGATGGGTTGCCTAACAAGGACAAGTTGTAAAACTGACATAAGTCAAAATGGAATCTGACAGAGAACGAAGTTCTACAGAGCTCAAATGAAGTTACAAAATGACAGTGACATAGCGGGGGATGTACCAGAACTGTGGAATACTGTATGGAGTAAGCACAACGAAATCTCCTTGTCAGGGCAGCTCACGAAATCAAAGTTATGTTAGAACAATATGCCACAAATTGTAAGCATAACTTGCGTGGCAAAGTAAACAATTATCAAGCTGCAGTTGTGATACATTCACCTGAACAGATCGACTAAGCGACTCGACATCCAACAGCGGCTAGAGACGATCCTCTCTCTACGATGGCCCGCAGCAGAATGCCCAGAATCTAAGTTCACAGCCAGAAACTTACTACTTTCAGAAAAGTCTGTTTGGAGGGGATGACTCCACGCTGCTGCCTATGTGAGAACTGCTGCTAAATTTGTGGAAAGAGAGGGGACAGCACACATAGCTTCCCTCATATCGTGTACAAGATACACATTTTTAAACATGAAGTTGGCACAAAATCGAAGCTATATAATCATGATTAGTCTGCCTTAAGAAACACAGACACTGGGCTAAAGCTACACAATAGGCAGAACCAAATTCTTAGAGGGAACGCAGCTGACTGTCGCATGCAGGGCGGATGGTGCAGTGACATCTGGTTCTCTGAAGCACCTGCAAAAAGGCAAAGATGTCGTCCCCAGTTATTCTCTGGGGCCTGTGGTATGGCTGCAGTGTTCACCGACCAAAGGGTGTGCAGCCACGTGCCAGGCATTCAATAGCCACAGTGTGTCGCTTTCCAACTTCCAAGAGACTACCAGTATCCCCAGAGGATCCTTCTTGACCTAACGAGATTCACAGTCTGCCTTCTACCAGCGAGAATGACGTTTCCAGCTTCACAGCACCCCAATGTGGCGAGCACATGGCTGCTTTCTCAAGTGCGCTGCGCCTGTAAATACAGTGAAGTAACTGTAAATACCCACAGAAAATGGATTAATATTGCATAACGATATGTGACAGTGACGTAACATCGTGGCAGTAATGTCACAAGGACAACAAGCGGATGCGATATTGCTAGATTTCTGGAAAGCATATGATGTGATGCATAAATGGAGGGCGATAATGAAGATTTGAGCATATGGAATATTTTCCCAGATACCTGAGTGGCTGGAAGAGTTCTGAATTACTAGAGCACAGTCCGCTGTCCAGGAGAACAACTGTTCATCGGAGACATGGGTGGTGTCTGGAGGGCCAAAAGCAACTGTGATGGGACCGTTCTTATTTTCTATACACGTCAATGATCTGTCTGACAGGCTGAATAGCAATCTGTAACTGTTTACTGATGACGCTGCGGTGCACGGGAAGGTGTCGTCATTGAATGGCTGTAGGGCTATACAAGACAGGCAGAATTTGTAGCTGGTGTGATGAGTGGTAGCTTACTCTAAATGCGGAAAAATGTGAGTTAATCTAGATGATTAGGAAAATAATGCTGTAAAGTATCAGTGGTGTGCTGCTTGACAAAGTCACATCAGTTAAATATCGAGGCATAACGCTGAAAAGCTATGTGAAAAGGAATGAGCCCGCAGGTCGGTGGCGAGGATGGTGAACGGTCGACTTCTGCTCATTGGGAGAATTCTTGGAAATTGTAGCTCATCTATAAAGGAGACCATATGCAGAACACTAATGCGTCCGGTTCCTGACTATTACTCGACTGTTTTGGATCCGCACCAGGTAGGATTGAAGAAATGCATCAAAGGAATTCAGAGGCGTGCTGCTAGATATGTTACTGGTCGGTTTGTTCAAGGTACGAGTTTTATGGAGATACTTTGAGAACGCAAAATGGAACAGTTGGAGGGAAGGAGACATTATTTTCAAGGAACACTATTGAGAAACTTCAGAGAATGATTCTGCTGATTACAGAATGATTCTAGTGCCGCCAACGTACATTTCGGTTAAAGATCAAGAAGAGAGAGGATATCAGAGTTCAGTAGACAGTCGTTCTATCCAGTCTCTGTCTACGAGTGCAACAGGAAAGACTAGTGAAGTGACAATGAAATTCACACCATTAGCAGCTTACAGGCGTTGATTAATGTATAAGGGGACAGTTTCAAAAATGTGCCGCGTTCGGGATTCGAACCCGAGATCTCCTGCTTACATGGCAGACGCTGTATCCGTCTGAGCCATCGAAGATACAGAGGATAGTACCACTGCAGGGACTTATCTCTGACACGCTCCCCGTGAGACCCACATTTCCAACTTACTGTCCACACACTACATTTGTAGTGCCCCTGATCACTATACTCATTACTCGTGGCAGTCAATCTACCTATTCCCGTAAGAGTTTGAGCAATGTGAGTGCATCTGCGCTGAAGATCATTGGCTGGTAAGCCTTATCTATATGAAGATGGTATCTGTTCTTTCGAACATGTCCGGAAGCTTTCGGACATGTCCGAAAGGACAGATACCATCTTCATACGGAAAGTTGTTGTGGTACGAGGTACCTCCGACATGCACCGTATAGTGGGCTATGGGTTACGTATCTAGATACGGAAAAAAGTCTTTCAAATTATGTTTGTGAAAGAGATTTGTCAAAGCAATTTTTGTCTCACCAATTCCTTTGAGCACTTCTTGTTTTGCTTTTTTACCTGACAGTGTCCGCCCCTGGAAGCTGGGAAGTCAGCGCGACAGAATGTCAGTTCTAAGGGCCCGGGTTCCATTCCCGACTGGGTCGGAGATTTTCTCCGCTCAGGGACTGGGTGTTGTGTTGTCCTAATCATAATCATTTCATCCCCATCAACACGCAAGTCACCGAAGTGGCGTCAAATCGAAAGACTTGCACCCGGTGAACTATCTACCCGACGGGTGGCCCTAGTGACACGACATTTACATTTATTTATCTGACAGTTTTCCACGTAAGTTACATCTACTCGAAGCCACACGGTTGTTGGTGGTTTCATAAGCTGCTGTTATCGTTGTGCCTCACTTTGTGATTCGGCTGTTGTCTTCTCAGAGAATTTCCATTTTCTTCTCTGTATCTGCTTACTGCAGTGGCTATGTAAGTGACCTCGACGTAAATTCAGATTCTCTGCCGTCACTGTCGCAATAAAAGCGAGTTAGTTATGAACGGGAGAGGAGAAAGAGTATGGGATTGTGTTCGTGGATGAGATTTGGGAGCGGGAGGAAGGTGGCAGGCGTGTGAAATTTGGTGTCAGAAAGTGGAAGATGTTCTCAAAGGGCAAACCCACGCCAGCTGCGGCTGATGGAGATTTATGACTTCTATCGCTGTCTCAGCACTAGCCATTGATCTCGTGAAATATACATTAGCGGCCAGTAAAAATAGACCCGGAGACCTTGATCGTGGGCTGGCGAGCGCTCGCCCGCACACCCTAGACCCTGCCCCCACCTACTTGGCTGGCAGTCACAAGAACTTCCACATGTTGAAGGATTCTGCGCCAGACAGACGACTACTATCGTCATATATTTGTGTTGGTACTGTTTAATCAGATATTATACAATTCGTTACTGAATTCATCTGCCATAGTCCATTATGTGTAATACCTACTAGATATGGCGTCACAGCTGCATTTAAAGACATCCCCCCCTCCCCCCTTATTTCTGTTCAAGTCTTCGTTATCAGAAATAAAATGAAATTAGGTAATAAGTAATTTGTGAAATATTTATCGTCTGTATAAAAAGCAGTGGCCATTACAAACATTGTACTACGATCACTGTAAAGTAAAAGAAAGAGGACAAAGGGCCTTATGTCTGTTATAAAAGGAACAAACAATGGAGCAATCGGCCATTCTATTCTCATTTGGATTCGCTGCTCTGATGAAGTTTAACTTGATTTGTCGCACTGTATTTTGTAGATGGTTGTTTGGAACAATTAAAGTGAAAGATTTTAGTTTTAGCTCGATATTCTCTTTCAGAATTTCCTCAATTACTTAAAGGAGAACAGAACTACTACAAAAGGTAATGTAATTAAATACAGAAGTTTTTCGTTTGGGGTGTAGTGTTTAATTCCAGTTTGCCAGCTACGATAGTATTAACTTTCATTCATTAAGTACGATAGAATGTGCAATCATTTTCCCGCTTATCGTTGCCGCAAGAGAAGCAAATAGCACGCAATGGCATTTTACATGTTAACTGATATCTAACGTAATTAAATCACAATTATAGACAGAAAGTAAAACCCAAATTAAAAGCGGTGGCGGTAAAGTTGGGGACATTGGACGAGGACTTCCAATAAAAAAAGGGAATTTGTAAGAATGTAGGTGTTGTATATACTTTTGTAAATTTTGTGTTGAGGAACCACATAAATGTCTTATTTTTCATGTGTTCAGCCTCGAATTGAGACCAAAAAGCTAAACCAATTGAGAGGAAAAGGAGAGAAGAGAATCATTCAAAGTACCAAACCACGATTATCGATCGCAACCTCGAATGTAAGGGAAGTGCTTTTCTTGAGCAAACGCTTATGCCTCGAAGTTAGAATAGCAAAAGTCGATGATGATGGACTTTTCTCATTTTGTCATTTTGTGAATTGTGTGAAGAAAGCTTACGAAGATATTTTAAGGAATTTCGTTAATGTTACGCACCATGAAATGGCGGAGATTAGGCACCATTAAGACATCATGTCCGATCGCCGCTAGATTGTTCTTTCATTAAATCGTGTTGTTAGTAACAATGATTCATTCTTGTGTACTAAAATTTACTTTAAAATCAGTACATTCCAGATTTAAGCATATAATGCAAATTAATGGTAATGAGAAAGATATGAAAAATAAACCCAAATGCGGAAAATACCGACGTATGCGATGAGGAATTAGCCTCTGAAGATCAGCAGATTTCCGATCACGAAATAGAAAGTACAGTTTCTACCGTGAATAGTGACGAAAAGCAAGTCCAAGAAAAGGAAATGGTTGAATTACCTTCTCTCCTATTTTCGAAATGCAAGAAGAGTATAAAATCTACCACTCATCAATAATTAATGATGTGCTTGTGACCATAGTTCACCACTATTGTAAAGTTGCATGTATGTATTCCTGATATATTTTGTAACACTATATCTACAGAAGATGCAAATGTTATTGTAAACTAACCACTGGAATCTGTATGTTCACCCCTGTTTTTGGATGCCCCTTTTTCCAGGTCCAGCGTACCGCTGCTGAGTTGGTGAAAGATAATTTTCGGGACATAAGCTGTAAAACAGACTCAAGTAAAACTGCACAGTCGAACAATAATAATGGCTCTGAGCACTATGCGACTTAACTTCTGAGGTCATCAGTCGCCTAGCAGTTAGAACTAATTAAACCTAACTAACCTAAGGACATCACACACATCCATGCCAGAGCCAGGATTCGAACAATAATAATGACAATGTAAATCATATTAGAATCCTCAGACGATCAGAAGACGCAAACAGTCACTTGAGACAAAATGTAATCCGCACGCCGAAAAATGTATCTACTAAAGATAGTGGTTAATGTCTGCGGTAACACTCTATGAGAAATCTTAGGGAACTAACAATCAAATGTCGACTGAAACTAACTTTATGTTGAACGTTGTTCTCAATTAGAAGAAGCATTCGGAGCACAACATTCAAAGGGCACGTTTATCACCATATTTAAAGCCATATTCATACACCCCCATTTAATTCAAATCATGAATATTTTAAATTAAAATGTGAAATACTTACCATCTCTGAAAAAAGCAGCGTCCATCATAAACATCCTACTATGACCGTTGAAAAAAAAAAGGACACAGATTCTCATGTGTACTCTACTTCAAAAACAACAAACTGTGGTGAAAATGGCTATTTCATTGTCAGTGGAATTCGTTGGTATGATGAAATTTAACTTGTCGCACTGTACTTTGCATTTACTTGTATGGAACAATTTCAGAGAAAAATTTTAATTTCAATCTGATTTTATCGCTAGAAATTTCCTTTCCAAATATTTGAAGATGAAAGTTCGAAACTATTACAGAATGTAAGATAATTAAATAGAAAAGTTTTTCCTTTTAGGATGTAGAGTTTAATTCCATTTGCCAATTACAGTAGCATTAACTTTCTTTCATTAAACACGACAGAAGCTGCAATCACTTTAATTTGTTCAGAAGTCTGATCGTCTTTACAAACTTAAAGATTCATGCAGTTAAAGTCAATATCAGTGCTGTCAGAATTAAACCAAACGAGTTTCTTCCAAGCAAACTGCGGTTCGTTGCCATTCTGAAAGCAATAGTAAAGAAATGCTTGAGACTTTTCAATAACTTAAAATTTTTTAAAGAGCAGAATTCAGTGAATAAGTAAAAGGCATATTTTGAGCCCCAGTTATTAGATTTATTGTTGCCGCGATTGAAGAAAGAAGCACAGAATGGTATTTTATGTGCCAAATGAGATCTAAATTAAGAATTAAATTCGAATTAAAAGCAGAAAATAAAACTCAAGTTAAATACAGTGATGGTAAATACAAGTATTATGACCCGCCCGCATTGCAGCGCGTGTTCGAGTGGCGCTTCCGGGACAGGGAGGTATGCCGGCCCCACATCGTAGCCGCCCAGCGGATCAGCGAATACGGTCTGGTGCCGGCCAGCATTGACGTGGTTTTTAGGCGGTTTCCCACATCCCACATAGTGAATTCTGGGCTGGTACGCAAGTCCCGCCTCAGTTACACGTTTTGCAAACATTTAGAAAACTTTCGCTTCCTTTCACATCAATAACACTATATTTAGACTGTCAGGGTACACACATCCATCCCAGGAGGAGACGGGACGTAATGAAGTGGTGACACGAAATGCATCTGGCCAGCTCTTAAATAAACTATGACACAATCATTACCATCCAAACGCTGCGATGATGCGAGACAAAGGCATAAGAATAAGAAGAAGAAATATTGTTGCATCCCAACTTTGTGTAGGACGCTGAAACGGGTAAAATTTTCAAACTCCCAGAATGAAGCTATCTCGCTAAACTAGGTTCTGTTCGAAAAATGAACAGCATAGAGACAGAACTGATGACACTTTCTGCAGGACCTGACCATCATTTTGCAAGACAACGCTCAAGCACGTACAGTGCAAGCTGTTACTGATTTGTTTGACTAATGGGGCTGCTAAGTGCTATACCACCTACTGCACTCCCCTGACTTCAGCCCTTGTGGCCAGCCGGAGTGGCCAAGCGGTTCTAGCCGCTACAATCTGGAACCGCGAGACCACTATCGTCGCAGGTTCGAATCCTGCCTCGGGCATGAATGTGTGTGATGTCCTTAGGTTAGTTATGTTTAAGTAGTTCTAAGTTCTAGGGGACTGATGACCTCAGAAGTTAAGTCCCATAGTCCTCAGAGCCATTTGAACCATTTGAACCAGCCCTTGTGAGTTCATCTAGATTTATAAACTGAAGGAAACACTTCACGGAATTCGCTTCAGAACTGATACAAATTCGTCAGGCAATAGACAGCGCCGCTCGAACTGTTAACACAACTGGCACTGCTAAGAGTATCCCACGACTTCCACAATGCTGGTGACTACTTTGAAGATCAGTAAAACTTTTGAAACATGTATCTATTTTGTAAGAGCTGTAAATGAATAGTTGCCACTATTAAAGTCCCAACCCTCGTACATAACTGTCAACCTTCTTTCACTGCGCCTACCAGAGACCACAGGTCACTATCATCCTTCTGAGGAAAACTGGCAAGGAGCGAAGTGGGAGGGTGCCTCCCGACGCAGAACCAGCTCTACTTATGCCTTCTCAATAGTCGCCTCTTGCAGTATTATCAAAATGAATTAAAGAGGGTCTTCTTCCAAGAACACAAATTTTATTTTGTATATTAATCTCCAAATGAGTTTCACCACGTCTGTGAAATCTTCAGTGTGTTTTTTTCTTGCGTTAATTTTTTTTACTTTATGTGTGCCCTGTGGTTCCCAACTGAAGTCAGCCACAAGTCTACATTAATACGTCACCATTGTTGCAGTTGACCTGTTCTGAGGTGTACTTGGTTATTATTTGCGTGCTAAATGAGTTGCTGCTATTGTTGTTGTGTTTAAAGTAAGGTTTTTTTAGTTTCCATTGGCGAATTCTGGACGTTACTGTGCTGCTGTGGCTTACACACACTTTTCCTGCAGTTCGTAATGCCACAACTTCTGCATCACAATATTCGACAACTATGGATAAGTTTTACGTTTACATCGACATTTACACCCCGCAAGAGACAGAAGGGAACTTCGTGTATCACTATAAAGTAGGTTCACGAAATGGAGCTATGAGCAGCAACTTCTGCTGACTGGGCTATTGTCTTAAGACTAGCTGAAGTATTAGAAGAAGAAATATTGCTGTCCCGGATGCCGGCACGGAAAATACATTCTCACTGGACATTGTCGAGAATTTATTTGATGGTGACCAAAAGTAATGTGACGATGAGTGCAGCTGGCCTTTTAATCTTGTCCATATCACATCCCACACCAGTCTGTTACCCCTACGAATCGGTCGAAGGGTTTTCTGAGCAACCTCTTTTGTTGCATTTTACGATAGATAGCGCTCTTAGATCAAGCTTGCGCATAGATACACTCATGTGGTCATTTCAAAGCAAGTGCACTGTGTTCAAGTAATAAATTATAACGCTATTGCAATGCATGTGTAGTTAAGAAAATGGTTCAAATGGCTTTGAGCACTATGGGACTCAACTGCTGAGGTCATTAGTCCCCTAGAACTTAGAACTAGTTAAACCTAACTAACCTAAGGACATCACAGACATCCATGCCCGAGGCAGGATTCGAACCTGCGACCGTAGCGGTCTTGCGGTTCCAGACTGCAGCGCCTTTAACCGCACGGCCACTTCGGCCGGCTGTAGTTAAGAAGAACGATACAATGTTCGCTAGGACATGCATGCACGCATCGTTGTTATTAAGAGCACAGGCACTGAAGTATAGTATTAATCCACCTATACCAGGCAGCGACTTTCAATTAAACTGTCCGCCCCTGTATGGGAAATACGTACTCTATGTACGAGTACAGGCTGTGAGGCAGGAACGACGATGCGGGATTCTGTGTCTGGCGATGAGAAGTGCGCGGAGTGCCACAGCGGTTAAGGCGTTCGAGTCCCGGTTTCAAATGGCTCAAATGGGTCTAGCACTTTGGGACTTAACATCTGAGGTCGTCAGTCCCCTAGACTTAGAACTACTTAAACCTAACTAACCTAAGGACAACACACTCATCCATGCCCGTGGCAGGATTCGAACTTGCGACCGCAGCAGCAGCGCTGTTCCGGACTGAAGCGCCTAGAACCGCTTGGTTACAGCGGCCGGCTCTAGTCCCGGTCCGGTACAAATTTTCATTGTCGTTCCTCCTTTACAAAGCTGATGGTTGTTCGTATTCGCAACTGCAAATACATCTCATGTATATAATGGGTCACTGGTGTTACTTTTGTTCACCTTGGGAGAAAAAAAATATAGTATGGACTGCATAAACTACATTGACATTTCAGTATTCATTCACTACAGCAGTATGTTCTAAGGCACTGCAATTTCGCCGGTCGGCGTGGCCCAGCGGTTCTGGGCGCTACAGCATGGAACCGCGCAACCGCGACGCCTCGCGCATGAATGTGTGTGATGTCATTAGGTTAGTTAGATTTAAGTGGTTCTAAGTTCTAGGGGACTGATGACCTCAGAAGTTAAGTCACATAGTGCTCAGAGCCAATTGAACCACTGCAATTTTAAATCAGTTTTGATCTTTATACAAAAACATTGAAACACGACGCCATGCGCTGAGACGTGTTTCATGATTTCGCATATTCTGCGCAAGCACGCATTGTGCAACTTATGTGTTTGTGAAGTACAGCGACTTGATCGGCAAGCGCCAAGGATTTCTGCGAGGTTCCGATGTCATATCTTAGTTCAGGAACTTTGGCCGGCGCGAGCGAATGAGAGCAAAGGCGTCAAATAAAGCTCTACAGACATCCTATGAACGGAGAAAGTTACACTCTAGCTTATCGGTTCCGTTCACATATTCAGACGTTCCGGAACAAGATTGTAGCGTTTTTTGGCATCAGCCTGCCTTTTAGTATAATTACATAGGACTGCTGCTTGCTGCAGGCGATAGTCACTTCATTCATTCACTTCTCACACCATATATTTGATGTTTTGCTACAGGACTTCACTGTTCCTGCATTTTCTAGAACTCACATCCACGCGTGGATGGCGATTTCCAGTTCACACTTTCCAACCTTGAATAGAGAGAAGTTACAACATCACTCTCCTTCTCTGTAAAAAGCTTAAAAAACATTTAGTAAAATGTTTCAGCCAGATTAAAACTGTGACCCAGACCGTGACTCGAACCCAGCACCTTTGCCTTTCAGCGTAAGTTCGCTAGCAACTAAGCTACCAAAGCACAACTCAAGACCCATACCAAAGTTTTACTTCCGCCAGTACCTCATCTGCTACCTCCCAACATTCACAGAACTTCTCTTGCTAAACTTGTAGGACTAGCACTCCTGGAACAAAGAATATTGCCGACATATGATTTAGCAACAGACTAGGGGATTGTTTGCAGAGTAAATTTTTCTACCCTACAGCGGCATATGCGCTGATATGAAACTTCCTGGGACAGGAAAGGCCCCGCGTTCGGATGCCACACACAGTTTCAAGTTACCAGAAAGTTTCGTACCAGCTCACACTCCACTGCAGATTGTAAAATATTCATCTCGAGAATATTTTGTAGCTTTCATTACGTATTTCGTTGGGAACTGTGTAATTTGTAAACATGTCAATCAGTTATAATGATGGGTTATTATGTCCATTTGCCTCTGCCATTTCGAACATTATAACATTCATTTTGTCAGATTTTTCATGCGTGTTTTTATTGAAGTAGAGCACTTCATTTATCAACCTGTACATCCAAGCGGATTTGGTCATTTATATCACAAAGATGTGGTCTCATGGCTCCTGACCCATTTTTCCGTTTCGTTTGTTTTGAGACGAAGGGACCTATTTGCTTTGTAACAGACGCACCTGCAAACTTTTCGTAGGGTTTTTCAGAATTCTGGTAAGGTCACGAATACCTTAAGAGGCAGCTTAGAGTACTAGTTTATTAAATTACTGGTCTAGCACAACTCACTGTATAGTGTTTTTGAAATGGTACCTGTAACTAATGGCAAGAACATTTGGCCTGCATGAATCGAACGTATAAGGCGACATATGTGGTCTCTGCTTAGGCAGTGAATGTACGTTGTACCCAATCTGTGCTGGTTAGAAATTCTTTATAAAGGGCACTTTCGAAGCTGTAGCGAAGATTCTACCACGTCGTTGCATGAATTTTACAAATCGGTTTGCGTTATCCACTGTTGCATACTTGAGGATTTAGCATAAAATTCAGGGTGAAACTTGTTCAAAGTTTATTTGAAGTTGTACTTTCAGTTTGAAACATTTCGTAAGGTTTCATCATCTGTTAATGAATAGAAATTAATAATGTAGGATTTAAATAAGTTGTTTAGGATAATGTTGCGCCTTATTTATTTGAAATGTGTCGCAATGGAAGAATATTAAAAATCAAATGGAGAGATGAAACGTCGAGTGAAGAAGTAGTAATTGGTTGGGAATGAAATTTAGAGAAATCTATGGAAAACCCATGCCAGAAGAAAGGACATCCAGGTATGAATTCGGCAGTAGAACTAGTGATGGATGGAACAGGGGCAGGAAAAACACGGAACACGTATAACATTATAGAGGATGTTGAGTGAGAAGTAAAGATGGAGAGATTCACTCTAGGTGGGTACAGCGGGGTGAAGCATCAAATTAGTTGAGAGATTGAAACTTCCTGGCAGATTAAAACTGTGTGCCGGACCGAGACTCGAACTCCGGACCTTTGCCTTTCGCGGGCAAGTGCTCTACCAACTGAGCTACCCAAGCACGACTCAAATCTGCCAGGAAGTTTCATATCAGCGCTAGGAGTGCTAGTTCTGCAAGGTTCGCAGGAGAGCTTCTGTAAAGTTTGGAAGGTAGGAGACGAGGTACTGGCGGAAGTAAAGCTGTGAGGACGGGGCGTGAGTCGTGCTTGGGTAGCTCAGTTGGTAGAGCACTTGCCCTCGAAAGGCAAAGGTCCCGAGTTCGAGTCTCGGTCCGGCATACAGTTTTAATCTGCCAGGAAGTTTCATATCAGCGTACACTCCACTGCAGAGTGAAAATCTCATTCTAGTCGAAAGATTGATGACTTCCTTTTCACTAAAGTGATACCGAAGTGAAACGTTCAACTTTGAGGCATTTACTGGTGACGGCTATTGTGTTACAACATCCAGTAACTTACTTAAAATAGAATGGAACTGCTATGCTTGCGAACATTCAGGTCTAATTGGGACACCGCATTCCGAAACGACGTCCTCCGGCTCCCCGGATAACGAGAGACAAAGCGCTTTCCGCCAGTGGGGCTTCCCGTACTCTGATTGGCGGACCTCTCGTCCCCCTCCCCCCTCCTCAGAGCTGCCCCGTAAGCGGATTGCCGAGGGTTAATAGCTGCCGCGCGAACCCGTAGCAGTGGGCACGGCGCGGAGCCCTGCGGGACACGCGGGCGTGCTGCTGCCGGCTGCTGACTCCGCAGTGCCGGGCTGCGGCGTGCACACTACTGCGAGGGCCAGCCGCTTCGAATGTGTCAGCTGTATTAGACTCTCTGAAATTAAGTTAGTGAATCGATGGGCGCGAAAGCCGTGACTATGCAGTAAAGTGAACTGATACGACTGTAGGGCGTTCAGATACAGTGAACATGCAAGTTATCGAATACATGGTTCTGCTATGATGAGATATAAAAAAATACTACGCAACGTACACTGAAGCGTGAAAGAAACTGGTATAGGCATAGATATGTAACAGGCAGAATACGTCGCTGCGGTCGGCAACGCCTATACAGGGTGTTACAAAAAGGTACGGCCAAACTTTCAGGAAACATTCCCCACACACAAAGAAAGAAAATATGTTATGTGGACATGAGTCCGGAAACGCTTACTTTTCATGTTAGAGCTCATTTTATTACTTCTCTTCAAATCACATTAGTCATGGAATGGAAACACACAGCAATAGAACGTACCAGCGTGACTTCAAACACTTTGTTACAGGAAATGTTCAAAATGTCCTCCGTTAGCGAGGATACATGCATCCACCCTCCGTCGCATCCCTGATGCACTGATGCAGCCCTGGAGAATGGCGTATTGTATCACAGCCGTCCACAATACGAGCACGAAGAGTCTCTACATTTGGTACCGGGGTTCCGTAGACAAGAGCTTTCAAATGCCCCCATAAATGAAAGTTAAGAGGGTTGAGGTCAGGAGAGCGTGGAGACCATGGAATTGGTCCGCCTCTACCAATCCATCGGTCACCGAATCTGTTGTTGAGAAGCGTACGAACACTTCGACTGAAATGTGTAGGAGCTCCATCGTGCATGAACCACATGTTGTGTCGTACTTGTAAAGGCACATGTTCTAGCAGCACAGGTAGAGTACCCCGTATGAAATCATGATAATGTGCTCCATTCAGCGCAGGTGGAAGAACATACTGACGAAACTAAAATGAGCTCTAACATGGAAATTAAGCGTTTCCGGACACATGTCCACATAACATCTTTTGTTTATTTGTGTGTGAGGAATGTTTCCTGAAGGTTTGGTCGTACCTTTTTGTAACACCCTGTATAAGACAACAAGTGTGTGGCGCAGTTGTTAGATCAGTTACTGCTGCTACAAACGCAGGTTATCAACATTTAAGTGCGTTCGGACTTGGTGTTATAGTCGGCGCACGAGCGATGGGCCACAGCATCTTCGAGGTAGCGATGAAGTGAGGATTTTCCCGTACGACCATTTCACGAGTGTACTGTGAATATCAATAATCCGGTAAAACATCGAATCTCCTACATCGCTGCGGCCGGAAAAAGATGCTGCAAGAACGGGACCAGCGTCGACTGCAGATAAAGGGTCATCGTGACAGAAGTGCAACCCTTCCGCAAATTGCTGCAGATTTCAATGCTGGGCCATCACCAAATGTCAGTGTGCGAACAATTTAATGAAACATCATCGATATCATCTTTCGGAGCCGAAGGCCCACTTGTGCATCCTTGATGACTCCACGACACAAAGCTTTACGCGTCGGCTGGACCCGTCAACACCGTTGGACTGTTTATGACTGGAAACTTATTGCCTGGTCATACGTGTCTCGTTTCAAATTCTATCGAGCGGAAGGACGTGTACGGGTATCCAGATAACCTCATGAATCTCTGGACCCTGCACGTCAACAGGGGACTGTTCAAGATGGTGGAGGCTCTGTCGTGGTATGGGGTTGTGCAGTTGAAGTGATATGGGATCCGTGATACGTCTAGATACGGCTCTGACAGGTGACACCTGCATCCATTCATGTCCATTGTGCATTCCGACGGACTTGGGCAATTTCAGTAGGACAATGCGATACCCCATACGTCCAGAAGTGCTACAGTGTGGCTCCAGGAACACTCTTCTGAGTTTAAGCACTTCCACTATCCACCAAATATCCCAGACGTGAACATTATTGAGCATATGCCTTGCAACTTTCTGTTTAAAAGTGATCTCCAACGCCTCTTACTCTTAAGGATTCATGGTGTCAATTCCGTCTACCACTAATTCAGACATTAGTCGAGTCCATGCCACGTCATGTTGTGGCACTTCTGCGTGTTCGCGGGGGCCCTACACGATATTAGGCAGGTGCACCAGTTTCTTTGGCCCTTCAGTGTAGCTAAGGGGTACCAAACCCGACGTGATGGAGACTTTCATGCATCACGTGCAGAAATAGAGCTTCGAGATGCACACAAAACAAATAAGAAACAAAATTCAATCTGCGAGGCCTCCTATATTGCGTTAAGCCTTTATAAATTTGTAATTAAGAAGACTCAAATGATTTATTTAAATACAGAAGTACGATGCACTTTTTTTGTAAGAAATTAACCGCACGAGGAGCTAATATATTTCTACATTTACCTCTACATCACTACAATGCGATTCACTTCCAAGTACTTGGCAGAGATTTCGTGGAACTCCTACCAGACTATTTCTCGACCGTTCCAATCTGCAATGGAGAGTTGGAACAATGAACAAATAACTCTTTCTGAGCGATCTCTGTTATTAGGATGGGTATTTCATGTTATGGAGGTACCAGTTAATTGAAAGAGCAATGTGAAGAACATTTCTCGATGAGAGGAGAGTGGTGAAACAGACGCCGGAGAAGGCGTCTTTGTCGGAAGCCAGAGGTATGGCACGGCCAAGCTGAGAGTTATTGTAGCTCGCAATCCTTGTCTAGAACATAAAGACGGCTGCCGTAGAAGACTACGAAGATGTACAAAAACTGCCCCATTAAGATTTAAAGACTTCCCAGGAGGGTGTTTTTAACTGCTTAAAGAATTATAGCGATAATCTGGAGTCGCATTTCAATACTGTACGTTGTTCATTAAATATTTATATATTTGCTCAAACTGCATGAAACATTAAACTACTGACGTATCACCCAATGCCATCGATTATATAACGATTTTCACTCCCTTGCGATCTTTCTTACTAAAAACTGACAGGGAACAATTACAGAGCAATTTGAGTGTCTGCTGGAGGCATCTAGCTAAAATGACGTCGAAAGTAAGTGGAGAAAAACTTCTGTATTGGGCCTTGACCAACTAAAACAGCAACCCACTACGTTATTGACTGCAGTACGTTCCGTTTACTTAAATGATTCTCTCATTATAATTATATAAATATAGCTGATATGCAGATAATTTTTTCAAGTAACCCAAACGGCAACGTTGACGATGCCATTTGAGCCCAAATTCTACGCCTTTTAGCACTGTAGTCTTAAATATCGCACTCAGTGCTCGGATTATACTGCAATAAGGTATGAATACTGCAAATTTTATGCTATAAGCTACATCTGAAAGTGAGTGTTGGAGTGGTTTCGTTTCGTGTAGAGAATGAGAGTGATGGTGGCTGCAACCTGGCTGGTTGCCAAGAAGCGCAGAGGGTACAATTTACGCTGTTGGGTGGTAGCCAGAACTGGAAGGAGTCAGTTGACCTAATATCAGCTTGTGGGTTCCACTTACCAATAATTGAAATCACTGTGTCATTGAATCTAGCGCAATACCATAACAAAAACGAAACAAATATGATTGCTCAACAGTTGTTCCAACCATACTAAGAAGACAAAATTGTGACAGAATGAAATTTTCATTCTGCATCGGAGTGTACACTGATATGAAACTTCCTGGAAGATTAAAACTGTGTGCCGGAACTCGAGACATTTGCCTTTGGCGGGCAAGTGCTCTACCAACTGAGCTACCCAAGCACGACTCACGCTGCGTCCTCACAGCTTCATATCAGTGCACACTCCGCTGCAGAGTGAAAATTTCATTCTGTAAACAACCCCTAGGCTGTGGCTAAGCCATGTCTCCGCAACATCGTTTCTTCCAGGAGTGCTAGTTCTGCAAGGTATGCAGGAAAGCTTCTGTGAAGTTTGGAAGGTAGGAGACGAGGTACTGACGAATTTTGTGACAGTTCATCGTTGGTAAGGCCAGAAAAACCACAACGGGAGTAACTGTATCAGAATCCCTTTCCATCTAGGAATCACAACATTAACAAAACAAGGTGGTAGTATTTCTTCGTCACTTATGAGCGTTTTCCCCCGACTGGGACTCCAATATAGATGCCGTGCTCAGCGTGAGCGGTTGGCTTATCCGTTCAGCTACCTGAACGTACTTCCAGGCTCAACATATTACCTTTCAGGCTCAGCCAGAACGATTTTGACTAACAGTGTTTCATGCCATTGACTTCATCTTTCATTAGTCCATTCATCTCATTTCATAGTATTTAATTGATTTAATACATATCACCTAGACTACTAAGGAGACAGCCCACTTTACTCTTGTCCGTCCTCTTTTAGAATACTGCTGCGCGGTGTGGGATCCTTACTAGATAGGACTGACGGAGCACATCGAAAAAGTTCAAAGAAAGGCAGCACGTTTTGTATTATCGCAAAATATGGGAGAGAGTGTCACAGAAATGATACACGATTTGGGCTGGACATCATTAAAAGAAAGGCGTTTTTAGTTGCGACGGAATCTTCTCACGAAATTCCAATCACCAACTCTCCTCCGAATGCGAAAATATTTTGTTGACACCGACCTACATAGGGCGGAACGCTCATCAAGATAAAATAAGGGAAATCAGAGCTCTTACGGAAAGATAAAAGTGTTCATACTCTCCGCGCGCTATACGAGATTGGAATAATAGAGAACTGTGAAGGTGATTCGATGAACCCTGTGCCAGGCACTTAAATGTGATTTGCAGATTATCCATGTAGATGTAGAATAGCGTTAGCCCTGGTCCTCCACCACTCTGTTTCTCCTACGGTATTATTACCACATACCGCGTGAGAAAACCTGCCGTGCCTGTCGTAGGGAATCGCAGGTGGGAACATCAGTGACCTATTGCGTCGAATGGCTTTGCAGTATGAAAGTGGTTTAGTTGTCGCCTCCACCTATTGCAAATTCACATCGGAAAAAATTTTTAAAGGCAAATGTGTAAAGTTGTTTGTTGAATAATTGTCTAATTGACCGGTGTAAATATGTTGTAGAAATCCAGCTCGCGGATGACTGCACTTTGGCAGTGATACAGTAAAACAGCGAGAGTGCAGCGGACACCAGCTGATTCCAGAGATCGCATACCAGCATCGCGTTTTGGTCGCTCCGATGGGCATCACCTGAAATGATTTTTTATTGTAACATTACAAAATTGCAGTGTATTTGTCTCAAGACATGGTTCATGTTGTGATTAACGTGGAGATATGGACAGTTTCCTTTTTGTCACGAGCCAAGGTAGATCATCTTGTAGGGAAGAAACTGGTTAAGTATTACCCATCTCGTGTGGTAAGACAAACTGCGCTTAGTGAATGCGGTTAGCACGTTTCTAGCGATAACCATAGCTGGGGAGTTTGGAGTGTTCCAAGAATTTTGGTTCCAGTTATCTGTTTATAGGGAAGTTAGTTAGTTCCGAAGTTCTTTTGTAACCACTAGGGAAATCTTTTAATTATATGATGATGGTGATAATAAAATTGGAAGGAACAAGTTAGCTCATGCATTACTTCGTGAAGATATGTGAGTTTGATTTTGCCGAACGATGGATCCAACTGTTTCAAATAGGTGAAGCTAATGGGCCAGCTGCTGGCCCACTCTAAGGTACTTGAGTGAGAGCTATATATTATTTGATGATTGATGGAGATTTCTTATACCCGAGAGAGGTGAAGTCTCGAGGTGTAGTGATTGTTTTTTTTTCTGGAAGTCCCTACCAAATAGTCACAGGAAACACCATTATTATGTACTGCGTAGATCACCTGGTATTTGGAAGTAGAGATCTACCCTACCGTGTAGAATAATTTAGTCCCTGAAACATTATCGAGAGATGGACGTGCTGCTATTTTCTAATTCTGGGATTTCACTGTGACTAGTGAGCATTATAAAATTAGATTTCAGTAGTGGATTCGCGAATTGTCAACGTCCGAAGAGGCAGAGCTTTGATTTTCATTGTATAACTATTAAATAAAAATGTTAGTGACACGTAGGGGATTTGTTTTTGTTGTGTGATTCGATTTCGGCAAGTGGGATGATAATCTTGGCTGGCACTCGATTACTCGATCATTCGGTCATATTCATTGTAAAGGTGTATAGATTACTCGATCATTCGGTCATATTCATTGTAAAGGTGTATAATCAATAAAATACAAGAAAAAATACACCCTGACAGTAATAAAATAAAAATATAAAGAGATTTTTTACTGACTTTGTAGCTAGAATCATTATATGTACTATGTGAATGACGAACGTTGATTAAATCCTGAGCAGGTGAACGTTTGTCGTATCGAACTGTAATTAATTAAAGAGCAACCCGATAATTTATTTACCTCCGACGATACGACCAGAATACACCAGGAGTGGTAATGAATATTTAAACTGAGAGCAAAAGACAGAAAAAATGTTAAGGATTCCGTTCGTCGTAAACTACAACAATTAAAGAAAGTTTAAATTTCTTGTGTATTTACAACTAACGGATTCTAAGGGAATAAAGGAAAGATTAAGAAAATTCCAATAAAAAAATTATTTAAAATTACGACAAAAAGTCTCATTCTATGTAATTTGTTTAAAGTTACATTTAGCAGTCAGAGATAAGGTTGATAGGTACGTTAATAGTGTCGCAGGAGTAAACAAAGTGAGAAAATATTTTCCACTGTAATAATTAGAGACATTTTGTACACGTAATACAATCTTAACTAAGTGTGTTATTTAATTTACCAAAGAAAGAGACGGTAGATAGCTGACAGAAAAGAAAAACGACTTACTAGTTGGTGTACTGCTGGGAATTATTTACTATTAGCGACGTGCAATACCGAAACATACACGTGTTCTAATCTTATAATTTTACAGTCGTTCATCACTAACTTTCCACTTGTAATACTTACCATGTAATATTATGTATTTGACAAAATAGCGAGGCGGGAAATAACGCATAGTTATTGGCGTAAATACTGTTTGTCCAAGAAACCGCTGGTACGACTTATTAGCATTCGAGTCGTAGAAGAATTTGACTTTGAGAAGCAACTGCGACTCGAGAGTAAAGATTTTCTGTCCAGTATTAAAGGATATTAATTCATTTAAAAAGGGAAGATATTTATGACTCTCAGCTAATCCCATCTCAGAGCACTGAATAGTTTTATTACATAGAAGTGCTGTGAAATTGGTCAGATGCGTGTGGTTGCTGAACTGTTGTTTTCTGGTGTCCGTGTCGCTTCACACTGAGCGTTTATAACAGTCGCTGTGTAGTACTACCGACATTAAAATCAGATTACAGAACGTCATATGATCGTACTAAAAGCAAGCAAGACGTAAATGTAGCACCATTGATTCTGCGTATCAGGGATCCGATAGTTTGTTGGTAGGTTTTTGGAGGTATGTGGCATTAGATGTCTAGTCACAGGTCAATGTAATTTGCGTAAATAACGGGCCACTATTTTGCGTAAGCGGTGATGGCGCCCAGTAGCGAACTAGATGGGTTCCATAGGATTTACATCAGGCGAATTTGATCGCCGAGGCATGAATATGAGCTCACTATAATGCTTTTCAAACCAATGTAATACAGTTCTGTCTCCGAGACACGGACAATTATAACGCTGAAAGATGACATCGCCGTCTGGAAAGAAATCAAGCATGAAGGGATGCAGGTGGTTTGCAGCTGTCATCGTATCCGGTACAAGTGCAGGAGAATGTCTTCGATAGTACTGCTCCCACCAGCTTGCGTCCGTAGCGCGCTGCACGTTTCGAGTCATCGTTCACCTCGGTGACGGCGTTTGTGGAAACGACCATCGTCGCAGTGCAGCAAAAATGTACTCTCCCGGAGGGCCGACACGTTTCCATTGATCGACAGTCGAATCTCGATGGTTCCTGTGCCCACTGCAGTCGTAACTGGCTCAACATGTGAACACGTAGGGGTGGTCTGCTGCGGATCTCCATGATCAACAATGTACGATGAACGGTGTGCTCCGAAACACTTTTGTGTGCACCAGCATTTGCATCTCTTTCAGCCGAGATGCCACAGGTTACCATCCATTCAACTTTGCAGAGCAGACAATTCTCCGGACACCACGTTTTGCGAATAGTCATGGACGTCCAACCATTTACCGCCTAGTGGTAGTTTCACTGTCCTTCTACCTCTTTCCGTAGACGATCACGAGAGTAGCACATGAACATCCGACCAGCTTCGCCGTTTTCGAGATACTCGTTCACAGGTTCTGCGTAATAATAATCTGCACTTTGTCTAAGTCGTTTATCTCAATGTATTTCCCCATTTGCAGCTCACATCTTCGCTAGAGTGTTCTCCCGTCCGTGTCTGTTCCGCTTACATACTTTTGTTACCGCGTCACGTGCCCGCAATGCACCAGGCAACTTCCAACGTCGCCGTGGGGTGTGTTCATAATGGTTTGGCTTATCAATGTGTATTTCCCAGTTATTTCATAGTAAGTAGTATCTGCTCTGTCCGAAATGTCCGACAGAACAGACACCACTCATGTCTATAGTCTGCTTTAAGTCCCTGTCTGATACAACATTCCAATGTCATTACAAAAATCTTCAAATGTGCGTGAACAAGTCTCTGATCAAATCGGGCAGTCACTTTACAATCCACGTAAATTCTTCTACCCCATACAGAAAGCCTTGCCATAACGTGCGTTTAACTTCAGTCATGTGGTTAGCTAGTCTTCCACTCACGAGAAACGTGTGTAGTTCTACCGTACACAGGCATGTGATTGACTGTACATCTCGCATTTGAGGAACAAGGCACAGCGGCGATGCTGCAAACTGTTACAGCAGGAAGTGCGTGTATTGAAACGAATACTTTAAACCATATTGCCGGTGAAGATGGCCATGACACTCCATACCGATCAGGGCAAATCTTGCTAAGCAAACGATGTGGACATTGTAGACAATACGAAGTTTCTGAAATACTGAATGTAATGTGTACATGTGGCACACGCATTAGTTGAATGTGGTGGTTTATATTCTACTTATGTATGAATTTGTACTCTTGTAATATATGAACTTCATATTACAGTACACTATGTATTTTAACTGATAATGAAACTTGACACAATACAATTAGTATCAATTGCTCTGCTGCGCCTTTTTTTCAGGTTCGATCATTACTGCGGTCCTAGGTCCAATTTTTCGTTCGCTCTCTTGTTCAGTTTTAGAAAACCAACGAAGCACACATTTGAAGACTCCGTCTCTGGACAGTCGTGTGTATTTGTGTGTGTAACGGCCAGATTCGGTACTAATTAAATCGGAAAAGGCGCAACGTATCGAATTAGCATTAGTAGAACGCTACTTAATAGAGTCATGTCAATTAAATAGCTAGGCATAACATTACAAAGCGATATGAAATGTAACAAGCCCTTAAGGCCGGTAGTAGGGAAGGCGAATGATCGACTTTGGTTTATTGGGAGGATTTTAGGAAAATGCAGCACATCTACAAAGGAAATAGCATACAGAGCGTTAGAGAGAGAAATTATTGAGTGCTGCTCGAGTGAGTTGTCTCCCCACGAGGTCTGATAGAAGGAAGACATCGAAGCAAATCAGAGGCGGGCTACTAGATTTGTTACCGGTATGGTTAATCAACACACGAATACTACGGAGATCTGCAGATGGACTCTCACCAAAGTTTGGGAAAACACAATACATACAACTCTGCACAGTGAATCGCATAACACCACTGATAAATACAGAGGAGACCAAGAGATGAATACACTAAGCAGAGTCAGAAGGATGTAGGTTGCAGTAGGTACTGGGAGATGAAGGAGCTTGCACAGGATAGATTAGCATGGAGAGCTGCATCAAACCAGTCTCAGGACTGAAGACCACAACAACAACAACAAATACAGACTTTGAACAGAAGTCTGTTGCTAAGGCAGAATATTCAAAATTTCTGGCTGTGTGCATTGATGAGAAATTGTATTGGAAGAAACACATTGATGATCTGCTGAAACGGTTAGGTACAGCTACTTACGCCGCTAAGGTTATTGCAAAGTTTGGTGATAAGTATATCAATAAATTAGCCTACTATGCCTATTTTCACCCACTGCTTTCATATGGCATCATATTTTGGGGTAATTCATTACTAAGAGAAAAAGTATTCATTGTAAAAAGCGTGTAATCAAAATAACAGCTGGAGCCCAACCAAGATCAGCTTTCAGGCACTAGTATTCACAGTACCTTCGTAATACATATATTGACTTATGAAATTTTTTATTAATAACCCATCGCATTTCAAAAATAATAGCTAACTGCATAGTTACAACACTAGAAGAAAGGATGCTCTTCACTATTCTGGGTTAAATCGCAGAAAGGAGTGGATTATGCTGTAACAAAAACCTTTGGTCATTTCTCAAATTCCATTAAAAGAGTGACGGATAGCCAATCAACATTTAAAAACAAAGTAAAGGAATTTCTGAATTTCTCAATAGGACAATTTTTAGGTCTGAAGTAGTGACTGTAAAGAAAAAAAAGAAAAGAAATTAATTATGTATAGTGAAAACTTATGTTAAATTGACACGTTCCACATTATTACGATATGTCGCATTCATGATCTATGAAACAAGTATTAATGTAATGTAATGCTTCGGAAACTCAAATGGGAATGCCTGTAGGGAATGCGACAGTCTTTTAAATGATCACTGTTGACAAAATTTAAAGGATCGAAATTTGCAGCTGACTACCGAACGATTTTACTGCTGAAAACTTGCATTTCTCGTAAGGAGAATGAAGATAAGATACGAGAAATTATCTCTCGTAGGGAACCGTATAGATAGTCGTTTTTGCCTCTCTCTACTTGCGAATGGGACAGGAAAGAAATGACTAACTGTGGTCCTTTTGTAGATGTAGATGTACATCAGTTCAAGGATTTATGGTCTAGCAGTACAGGGAAGTTGCGAATTCTCGGAGACACTGGAATATTAATCATTGTTCTGGAATTCTTTGCAAAAAGAAATTAGTTTGGTAAATAAGGGTTCTTTTAGCGTGGATAAATAGGATATCACTCTCGAAAAACAAGAATGGCTATCTAGTAAGCGGATAGATGTGAAAAATACGAACTACACAACTAAATTAGATGGGAGAGAGAAGACACATAAAAGCACATATACCCCTACTATAGGAGACTACTAGTAGCCCAGACGACAGGTTGGGAGGAAGCTCTAGACTTGTGCATGTCGATCACACAGACGTGTTGCTGAAAGCCACCCGTGGTCCAGCTATTGCCATGTTCATCACACTCTGCTACCACTCGCAGATGCTGTGTTCCTCTGGGAAACAGCATGGGCGCCATGCATCTGACGACACTGACAACAGACTGACGAAGCGCTGAAGTAAAGGTCTATTTGACAACATGCGATCAATCCGAAAATTATCATCCAGGAAAGTGACTCATGAGATTGTAATTAACGTAAATAGCATAATACTATATTACTTTTAACTTACTGTACGATGGAAACATGTGATCTCTTCCAGAACACGTTATTAAGTAACTTTGTGAACGGTAACTACAATGAATTTAACAGTGATCCAAAATAAATATATTTTAATGTGCACCAAACCATTTGTCAGTAACTTGGGCATGCAGTGACGTAGCGGCTGCGTGCATGAGAGGCGCCCTTCTTTGCCTGTTTGCCTGTGCAGCATAGTTGTCGTGCGGGTTGCGGATGGTGCCCCTGGGCTCCATAACGAAATATATGCTAGGTACTGTAGGGCAAGCTGGAAATCCAAAACCACTCATTAATGAAGCAAATGGCGATGACGGAAAACGTGATGCTGAAGTCATAAAATGAGGGCTATAGAGCAATGGAAGAAAGTCACTTGGTCGGATGAATCTTATTTCACACTGTTTCCAGCTTCTAGTGAAGGTTACGGCCCAAGAGTGAAAAATGGCTGGGGTTCTTTGATGATTTGGGCAGCTATATGGTGGTATTCCTTGGGCCCCATGGTTACCCTGCAAGGTCACATTACTGCCAGGGATTACGTGACTCTTATGGCTGGTCACGTCCATCTCATGGTACAACGTTTGTTCGCAAATGGTGATACTGTGATGCAAGAGGAAAAGGCCCCCGTTATCATAGTCTATGAGAGCTGGAAAGAATCACTATCCACCTCCCTGATAATTACCTGCACTTGCCACTATTTTGCAGGAAGAATGCCCTAAGTTTTCCTTTAACACAATGCACATCCTATATATATATATATATATATATATATATATATATATATATATATATATATATATATATATATGCATTACAAGACCACTGGAAATAGTGCAAACGGTTTTCCTACACAGTACTAGATATGATAATGTGTTGTCCTTCTGGTGTTTCCACATTTCTGCGCAGCTCTTGTGTATTTGATGTTGATGGTTGGAGAATTTGATCATTATTGACAACATGAGACTAGTTTAAAACACTACACGCTGTTGAGTTTTATCAGGTGTATTAGAGTTTATTGAGAGCTGGTATGGAGCTGAAAGGACGAATCTGTGATACTGAAATGCTGAAATGTAAGCGATAACTCCGATGATTGCAGGATCCGCGGTCACCGATTTGCAAGAGCTGGACTTCCCGAATCACGCCAATTCCTATGGTGCATAGTTCATAGGGCAGACACAACACAGTCGGACCTATATGCAGAAACTGTACAGTATCACAAGAAATGCCGCTGTAACTAGCAACACGGCAGACTTTTTTAGCAAACAACATTCATACAACACTCATAGAGGCACTGTCTCAATGCGGTATTTTGTGCACTGTAACGAGATCCATCCAGCGTCTATGCCATCCATAGTCATCATCATATATCCCATGTTGCTGGGCTGTTTCAAGGGGACAGTTACCCCCAATAATCAATTCAAAATTCACAAACTTATGCTCCAGTTTGTTCTAAAGACCTGGTATACAACTGACGTTGTTCAGAAATAAGATGCATGTTTGCATGCATGTCCGAAGCAACAGGCACTGCGGCGAGTACAGCCACTATGAAATAAATGAAATGTATTCGCAGTTGCGAATATGGACAACCATCAGCTATATAATGGAATGAAAACAATGAATATTTGGGCCGGAGTGGGACTCGTACCCGGATATTCCGCTCATCGCCAGCGGTCGCCTTACCAATAGGCTATCCGAGCAAGACTCATGGCCAGGCCCAAACCTCTATACGTCATCACCGTCTGTCTACAACCTGCACTGACGATCCGGAATAAATTTTCATTGTATTCATTCCATTATACTGCTGCTGGTTTTCCATATTCTCAACTGCGAATACATTTCATTTAGACAGAATGAATGTCACAACATATTATTTCAGCTTCATTTTTGCTATTTCTTTCTTCGCGACTTGAATTGCAGGCCAAAAATAATCTTTGTTTTGGCCAGGAGTGTAAATTTAGTAATAACAACACTTTTCAGGAATTCAGCTTCTCATGAAGGGAGATTTCCCTTGTTCCTGAAGAAAATGATTTAACAAAAAGAAAAATAGATCTTTACTACAAATAAGACTGTAGGCAGTATTCGGAATGTTAGTACAATCCATGTAAAATATCGAAGTTACCACGACATACGTTTTTAAAAGGAAGTATCTAGTATTATTGAGGCAAGCCCCTATTCTTTTTAGAGAAATGTAGAGAAACTGGTTGATGTACAGGGAAGAGAACATTTCTCCCCTTCGGGCTTAGGAAGCCAGCGACATGCGAAACACCTTATCTTCTGATGACTATCAAGGTAAATGATATATGAAAAGAAACACACCTAAGAGAATGCGCAGAACGCTCAGGGGGGAAATAAGGAAAGAGATCAAAATGAAGTTTTTTGATTAATGACACTTCCGACCTTGCTGAAGGGGGGGGGGGGCTACAAGAAATAAATATCTTTACCAATTAGCAACATCAGAAAGAATATATCAAGGAAGAGAATATCAGGGACGATATGATCAGAATTAAATTTGGAGTCTGTAACATAGAGATCCGCACTGAACGATACTGAAAGGCAGCAACATACCCCGGTTGTTTTGGTGAGCAGGATCCCAAGCAAGTCTCAAAAGTTCATAGGATAAGATCGATTGGCACACGGGCGACCAGATGGTGACTACAGACAGGCTCATCGTATCCCAAACCTAAAAATGAAGAAGAAGAAAAATGGCTCTGAGCACTATGGGACTCAACATCTATGGTCATCAGTCACGCGGCTCGAGACTGTAGCGCCTAGAGCCGCTCGGCCACTCCGGCCAGCGAAGAAAAAGAGGAAGGAGTGTGGGTTAAAGGACGACGGGTTGCTTTATTTGTTACCGATAGTTAGAACTGTTGTGTCCTCGCCAATGGACATAACCAGAGCCGGCGCCCTGAAACAGTTTCCAACTGGGGCCACAGGTGGCGCTTTGAAGTTCGCCACCAATCACAAGGGTTGGGGGGGGGGGGGGGGGCCGGAGTTCCAGGGTTGCTGTTCATGGTTACAGTTCACAGTGCGAGATCAGCTAGCGAGACTTAGTCTATAAATGGAATTGCCTCTAACCTTCGCATGGTGACAAGTGTTTACTACAGTGATTGACAGTGTGGTGCCCACGACGGACTGTCTTGTTCACATTGTATTCAGTAACAACCGCCTTCACAGGCTAATTCTTAGTTGTATTTGCCCACAGACACATCCAACGAGTTGCTGTACCACTTTATTTAAGTATCGCAGTGCTAAATCGTATATTTGCTGTCACTAATCTGTATGCACTGTCACAGTTTCTCCGTTCACCTTGGGACATCTAAACCTATTACGACGTGTGTAAGACCCGTACGCATCGTGAACAACACCCATATTTTACGGAGATGCTTTGGGAACTCAAATAGGAATCCCTGGAAGGGAAGGCGACATTCTTTTCGAGGAACACTGTTGAGAAAATTCAGAGAAATCGCTTTTGAAGCTGACTGCAGGACGATTCTACTGCTGCCAACGTACATTTTGCTTGTGGACCACGAGATAGCCGGCTAGGTTCTAGGCGCTTCAGTCCGGAACCGCGCTGCTGCTGCGGTCGCAGGTTCGATTCCTGCCTCGGGCATGGATGTGTGTGATGTCCTTAGGTTAGTTAGGTTTAAGTAGTTCTAAGTCTAGGCGCTGATGACCTCAGATGTTAAGTTCCATAGTGCTCAGAGCCATTTGAACCACGAGATAAGAGAAATTAGGGTTCATACTGAGGCATATAGGCAGTCGGTTTTCCCTCATTCCATTTGCGAGTGTTAACAGTAAAGGAAACAACTAGCAGTGGTATAGGATACCCTCCGCCACGCACCGTACGGTGGCTTATGGAGTATGCACACTCAGTTCCACAAGAAAGTGTACACCGTTATCTGTAAGAAATCTTAATTGATCAATTACCTAATAGTTAATCCAAGTAAGTGCAAATAGCCAAAACTGCAACCTACATTGAACTCTCACACTGTGTGTCTATACTTTGTGCAGAAAGCGCATTGAGTACAGATTCGAGACCACTACCGGAGATGTCGCTGCGGACATTCATCATTATAGTGTGCACTTTCCTGTGGAAATGAGTGTATGTAGATGTAGCATACAAATGGAGGTGAACTCAAATGCTGTGGGAGAGACAGGGCGGAGAGGCCGCCTTGGTGGAGAGCCAAGCGAGATCGAGCCGCCACGCCACTGTTGGCCTCAGCTGTTGCACGGTTATGCATAAACAGCGCCTGCGCGTGACGTCAGAGGCGGCCATTAAGCCCATGCCGTGCGGTTTAGCGCCGCTCAGCGCGGCTCAGCACAGGTCGCGTTTCGCCGCGTCCCGACGCCAGGCGTCACAAGTGTGTGTGTGTGTGTGTGTGTGTGTGTGTGGGTCGGGCGCCGTCGCTGCTGCCATTGTCTGCCGGCGCGGCTCTGCGCGGCCGATTGCACAGCAACCGTGCCTCGCTGGGCCGTAAAAGCCGTAGCGGAGTTTTAACGAGGGCGGTCGTCGCAGACCACGTGACGGCTCGCCGCGCTACAGTCTTTCATTTAATGTTGTTACATGGAGCGCACACGGGGTGTCAGCGGTTAAAATCCCCCGTCCAAACAACCAGATCTGTATTTTTCGTGGTATCCCAAAGTCGTTTAAGACAAATGCCGGAATGGTTTCTATAGAAGGGACACCGACGATCTATTTCCGCTTCATTGCCCATTCCGAGTGTTTGGTCCTCGTCGACATTGTAGAGTCTTATACCATAGAAATGAAGGAAGAAGATGTTGTTTGGTGGTCGGTACCCTCTTTCTACAACATAACTATACATATTGAGTAACAGGGTTCATTTACTTAAACAAACAGCTGCTACTTAACTTTAACAGCGTCCATGTGTTGTGGTACAAGTTATTCAATATTAGTACAGGTTAGCCTCACTACTGGTGAAGAACAAGACCCGCTATAAACACTACTCCGGTCGCTATACACTCTCGTAGCCGGCGATGGGAACTCACAGACGCCAAATAGGCTAGTAACTGAGCTGCTAACTGAGCTAGTGACTGAGAGACTGAGCTGAAGAGTGAGACTGACTGAGTCTGTAACTGAGGCAGTGCGCTAGTGACAGACTGCCGGTCAGTGGCGGCAATCTAAGTACATGTGGTCGAGGGGGCGTTGGCGGCATGTTGCTTGTGGGTGTGTCTTTGGCCTCTCTCCTGATAAGTGTACTTGATTCAGCGCCTACTATCGATCTTCTTGCTACATCTTACACCAGTACACTGAGTTCTTGTTCCTTATCGAATCACCTCATTTCAGCTGGAACATTTAATCTTTCACATACCACTTTAAATCAAACGAATTCCTATATATAAAACTGTTCGGTCTTAAGAAAAGCTAGTTTTTTACACAAGCCAGTGTTTATCATGCTGTCCATATGTATGTGTCCTTCACTGACATAATTTTGCACCGATCGAGGTGGCACAGTGCTTAGCACACTGGATTCGCATTTAGGAGAGTGACGGTACAAACGCGCGCTCACCCAACCTTATTTAGGTTTTCCGTAATGTCCCTAAATTGCTTCAGGCAAATGACGGGATGGTTCCTTTGAAAGAGCATGGCCGATTTCCTTCTCCATCCTTCCCTAATTCGAAGGGCTCGATGACATCGCTGTTTGATACCCTCCCCCAAAACAAACAAACAGCCGGCCGGGGTGGCCGAGCGGTTCTACGCGCTACAGTCTGGAACAGCGCGACTTCTATGGTCGCAGGTTCGAATCCTGCCTCGGGCTGGATGTGTGTGATGTTATTATGTTAGTTAGGTTTAAGTAGGTCTAAGTTCTAGGGGACTGATGACCTCAGAAGTTAAGTCCCATAGTGCTCACGGCCATTTGAACCATTTTTTGAACAAAAAAACAACTATAATTTTGAAGGTAGTGCATACTGTCTGATTAGTATTTAACGTCCCGTCGACAACGATATCATTAGAGACGGAGCACAAGCTCGTATTAGGAAAGGATGGGAAAGGAATTCAGACGTGCCTTTTCAAAGCGCCCATCCCAGAATTCGCCTTAAGCGGTTTAGGGAAATTACGGAAAACGTAAACTAGATGTCCGGACATGCACTGAATCGTCGTCCATCGGTATTTGAGTCCAGTGTGCTAACCACTGCCGTACCTCGCTCGGTTGTGGACACTGTCTGGAAAATATGTTGCGAATAGAGTTAGCAGTAAGGAAGTAATGAATTAAAACGTCATGCCAGATGCTGAAGTTTGTCTGCCTGAACAGCGAAAATGTAATAAGCGATAAAACTTTTTCCTTTCAATTTTATGGGTATGCAGAAGAGGGGATGGAGTGGCTGGGTGTCAGGGAGAAACAGTTTCGGAAACGTTTGAAATAACTTGTAAAGTTTGATGGGAACCGCAAAGTGCTGTAATTCCCAAATACTGGATGAATATAGTCTACGTACTTGAATGTCGTGAACTATACTACCTCACAGTTTCTAACTCTAAATGCTTGTCTTACTGTAAAAATAACTCTTAACAAGTAGCTCATGAAAGTATTTCAATTTTTTTAATTTGGTCATTAATTATTTGAAACACTAAAAATCAAAATTAAACAATGGAAAGTCCAGGTTGGAAAACGAGCAATTATGCTACGGACGCCAGATATAGCGGTCATGTGTGCATGAGGTTTGGGTGCTTGTATAAATGCGTGTGAGTCCTTTCTTTTATGAAGAAGGCTTTGGCCGAAAGCTTAATGTGTAAGTGTTTTCACTGTACCCGTCTGCAACTAAGAGTGTTATTTTTATGCTGTGAAGCAGTTTACCCTTTCATAAATGTTCAAAATTAAAATTGATTAACTTTGCTCCTGGCAGCTGTTAGGTAGGCAACCTGCTATTAGGTACTGGTGACCGCGTGAGCACTTTAGTATTTTAGAAAAATAGTTACGTGAAACATCACCTTAGCTCCAGTAAAGAAATGCTTTAATTTCCACTGCCGGTTTTCTCCATTGAACATCGTTCGGTAACAGGTGCCTAGTGCTGTGCGAGGTGATTTGGTACAAATGGAAACAGTAACAGTAGCATGCGTTCTTGTGGAGGGCGAGTGTTGTCGTACTGTCAGTATTATAAATACTGTATTGACGGACAGTGATAATGCTGTGCAAAATATTCTCAGTATCTCTGTTTCGTATTGAGCGTGTGAGGGTAAGGGTTATCGTTTGACAATTCGTCACTCTGTTGTTCTCAATATTTTTAGGTTAGCTCCAGTACAATAAAGCCGATATACGTTATGTTCAAGCGATTTATAATTTTAAAATATTTAAAATTAACAGAGGAACGACGACCTAATTTATTTAGTGTTGCAGAAACAATCCATGCCTATGCGATCAGTTAGCCAAAGCATTTCCAGACAAATGTTTAGAAACTGCTTCCTAATGGTGTTCGTGGTCAGCAACACACTAAATTTCAAACACCTGAATGACCCACTTGTGACCAAAAATCGCAAAGTTATTCCTTACTGCTAGTCCACTTGCGTTGCCTACTCACTGCTGTATTTTGTTTCCATGTTCAAATGGCTCTGAGTACTATGGGACTTAACATCTGAGGTCATCAGTCCCCTAGAACTTAGAACTACTTAAACCTAACTAACCTAAGTACATCACACACATCCATGCCCAAGGCAGGATTCGAACCTGCGTGGTTCCAGACTGAAGAGCCTAGTGTTTTTCTTTCTCCTATTAAATCTTGTCCGTTGTGGATGTATTATAACACTGCAACTATTGAACTTAATGTATAATAAATTAGCTGAAACTTTGTTGCTTTTTTAGGTGTTTATTTTTTAATGATGACATTTCAAGACACCAGACATCCTATCTTCAGATTTTACATTTATTTACGTTTTGTGAACGATGTTTTTTCACTAACTAAGTGGCAGAATTTGTCAACGGAAATTTGTAAGACAGCTACTGTAAAACGTTGTAAGTAAATAAACGGTGTGCTAAGTAACTAAATACAAACGCTTGAAGATGGGGTGAACATAAAACGAACGTACTTCCAAAAACACACTTTTGAGAGATAATTTGTTGCTGTTACGTTTGAGGAAAGGGGTGTCATTCGTATCGGTGCCTTACCCCATAAACATTAGTGTCACGGACCCTATAGTTTTGACTTTATGCTCTAGGAGTGCTGCTGTGGTGCAACGTGACGAAGCGGCTCTCTAGCTTAAGGACGTGACTCAGGTCTGCAGATCACCAAACGTAACCCTTGCCTGCCTTAGAGCAACAGCGACAGCGTTTATGGCTTCTGGACTAGGGATGCGCAGTAGACAGCTGCGCAGCTAGCCAGTCACCTCTCAGTCTGTATCCGCCTCCTGTACTGCGTTATCTTCCGTCTTCTTTGAGCGTTATATAGTGTTTCAAGTGTGCGAGACTACGATTGACCGTTCGTGTCCGCAGGCCGTTGTGGCCGAGCGGTTCTAGGCGCTTCAGTCCGGAACCGCGATGCTGCTACTGCCGCAGGTTCAAATCCTGCCTCGGGCATGGATGTGTGTGATGCCCTTAGGTTAGTTAGGTTTAAGTAGTTCTAAGTCTAGGGGACTGATGACCTCAGATGTTAAGTCCCTTAGTGCTCAGAGCCATTTTCGTTCGCGTTCTGTGAGTTCAAGGGCCGAAACATCTAGCGTTTCACAGACAGGCAAGGGAACTAATTTTTTAGGTGTACTCGTTCTTCAACTGCGAGACAGATTCAGGTGAGCAAGTCTACGACGTTACCAAAGTGCAAGTGTGTATGCAGTTTCGGCCGAGTTGGCAACGTAGCACTCCTACCGAGCTGCACTGCCAGAAGCCATTAACGCTGTTGCCGCCAATATTTATGACTGTCTTAAAAGGTGTGTGTGTGTGTGTGTGTGTGTATGTGTGTGTGTGTGAGTGAGTGTGTTTCAATACCTCCAGAAGAAGAAGAATACAGTAGTGGAGCTGTATGGTGATGGAAACACACGTGTAACTTTTGGAACTTTGTCGGAGTATGCTGTGAACGCGGAGAACACGTGTTGTTGTTGTTGCGATTGTTGTTGTGTTGGTCAGGGCGCGGAGTCTGCAGCAGCAGAGGCGGCCTGCGTTGGTGCCAGTCCCACGGGCGCAATTACGGCGCAAACAAGTGTTGTGCCGCCCAATTACCGAGTAATACGTAATTAGCGGGCGGCAGTAATTAACTTTGCGGAAGAAAGCCGAGAGGCTGGCGTCGAGGCGGACGAAATGAGGGGCGGCGGGGGCGGCGGAAGCGGCGGCGGCCTCATATCGCGATGAGGAGGCGGCGCTTCCGGGGGGCACAGACTGCGAGGCAGTCAGACGCTCGCGCCCGGGATTTAACGCAAAGAAAACCTCTTGTACTTCTTCTTCACTCCTCGTTCCATACTAGCTGCTGCTTCTTACACTTCAATTTCATTGTACTTTTCGTTTGTGTTCATTGACATTAACGGAACGCTACCAAACGCATACCACAGTATTTACAAGCCTGCGCGATATATTCGTATACCTAGACCTTACATCTACGCGAAGGTTCTGCATATTACCCTTCCATGTTTAGCAGAGGGTTCATAGGACCACTTTAAGACTATTCCTCGACCGTTTCCCCTTTAACGCGTGGGGAAAATGAACAACTAAATCCTTCCGTGAGAGCTCAGTTTTCTCTTAATTAATTACGATGAAAATTACTCCTTAAATAGGTGGGAGGCAAGAAAATATTTTTGTATTTGGAGGAGAAACTTGGAGATTGAAATTTCATGAAAAGATCTCGCCGCAATGAAAAAATGGTACATCTACATCATTACTCTGCAGTTCGCAATTAAGTGCTTGGCACAGGGTTCATCGAACCACTATGAAGCTATTTCTTTACGGTCCCAGTCTCTAACAACGCGCGGGAAAACAAGCACTTAAATATTTCTGGGCGAGCTCTGATTTCTGTTATTTTATCTTGATGATCATTTCTCGCTATGTAGGTGGGAGCCAACAGAATATTTTCAGATTCGGAGGAGAAAGTTGGTGACTGAAATTTCACGAGGAGAGAACCTTAGTTTTAATGACTGTCACTCCAACTCGCATTTCACATTGGTGACACTCTCGCCCTTATTCTATAACTATTAGCGGAGAAATACGCGTTGCTCACTTATTTATACACAGCTCTACGACCACGCCCATGCCACACAACGTCTGGCCTTGCGTTCATTGTTTATGACGCCATACCGCCTGAATTGTGTGTCGTACAATGACATAATTTGTAAGTACATTAAGTGGCATATTTGGATACTATCTACAAAACGTGTTGGGAATAGAGTTAGTAGTAAAGAAGTAATAAATTGTGTCATGCCCCATGTGGCACTTTGAAAGGGTCCTATAGTCCCCTTTCATTATCATTTTATTTGCTTTCCAGTGCACTTTGCATCCCACAGAACAATTCGGGTGTTTTCGGTGCTAAACTTCGTACAGGGAAGACTGACTTACGATTCAATCTAGCCACAGAGATTCTTTTGTGAATCGTATAGCGTTTCACAAACAATCGTACGTAGTTACCAGGCAACAGCAGTTATATAGGCGCCTTATATCAATGTCTTAAGAAATAAATAATTTTGTTAAAAGTCTTATCCAGTGTACGGATATTACGTCTCGATTACGTACGTCATTTACCTTGAAGTTTCCTTGTTAGCCCATCCACAGCGTTTCCATGCGCACAGGTCCAGTAATTAGTGTTCCATTCCTATTTAAAACAATTTTTTTAGGATAGATCTTGTTTTCAGGAATGTTGCTGCAAGATGCTCTTGTTCACAGTGTTCACACACTTTTTACTTTATTTTAGTATTTGATTCTTGTGAACAATCCCTGGATCATATTAGTAATTACATCCCATTTCTTGTGAGTGACATTACAATGAATGTTCTTTTATGAGTTTTTCTTATGACTAGATTAATTAATTTTCCAACTCAGTCGAACCTCGTGTTTGTCGTGTGGCTAGACTTCGTGACGACCCAATCTTTTACTTTTATTTTAATGTCAAATAGGATTTCCATTTGCGTGTGGCCCTTTTAACCATCAGGAAGTAGCTCAGGGCTCCACTCATTTCATAAACACCACTTAAGTGCACGTCACTTATAACTTTTACTGCATGAACAGCAGGAAAGCAGTAAGTGATAATGATTTTTCCTTTCATCATTTTGTAGGTGTAAGCGAGAAAAAAATTTCATAAAGGTTTGAAATTATGTGTAAAGTTTGTTACAAGTTGCTAAGTACTCTAATTGTGAAATAATGGATTTATACAGTCTGGACATTCATGAGTAGCGAGGTACATTACTTTTTCACCCCACCTCAACCCTTTTGATAAGTGCATAGTTGTTACCCTCTCATCGTCGCCTGACAGTAAAGTATATGGGTACCAAGTTTGATTGAAATCGATCCACAGGTTTCGGAGGTGATGTGTAACACACACACACACACACACACACACACACACACTCACACACACACACACATACATACACACATAATTTTTATGAAACATGTGGATCACGTAATACAAGGCATGGTGGCCCTCCGTGAAGTTTTTCGATGTTCTCTGTCAATCACAACTGATGGGATCCCACGCAGTGCAGTAACACTCCTCATGTGTGGTGCAGGCAGTCTCTTTAGTAGACCTGTTGCATCTTTTAAGCGTTCTGTGAATAAAATGCTGTCTTTAGTTTAGCTTACACACAACGTTTTCTAAATGATGAGTCAAGTTTAACTTCTCTATAATTGTTATCACTGGGTGTTTATTAGAATCGACCATCTTTTAATTATCTTACGTAGGTTCTTCAGAAAATAAGTTACATATCTCCTTCAATGCTAAGACTATTGAGCAAAAAGAGTGCTGCATTGTCAGAAGAGAGTATATGTACTGGGTTTCCTGCAAACACATTCCTGTTGTGGTGCGGATAACACGTGATTCACAGCGTGCGAGTGAAATGGCGCCGGAAGTGGAAACTTACTCCAAAGATGAAGTGCGCGTGACACTACGATTCTTGTGGGCAAAACTTCTAAATTGATCGCAGGTTCACTGTGAAGTACAGGCGGCATATGGACCAAATACGAGGGACGGAACTCAAATAGTGGCAACTATTTGTTCAAAACCGATAAAAGAGAGTTACGTGTTTGCACCTGTTACTGTCCTTCAAAGTAGTCGCCAGCGTTGTTTAGAACCCGTTGCCAGCGATGTAGAAGGCGTAGTATGCTGTTAGCAGAGCCTGTTCCGTTGATGGTGCGAATGGAGCGGTCTAAAGTTATGGTGATTCTCGTGTACGACTGTGATGGTGTTATCCTAAAGCATTACGTTCCTCAACGGCAGACCGTCAATGCACAGTATTATTGTTTGTAACTCTTTTGTATCGGTTGTGAATAAATAGTGGCCACTATATAAGTTCCAACTCTCGTACTATGTCGCGTCCGGCCGTAATGAAATCTCAGTAAGACCTCGCGGATGGTGATACTGAAAGGGAAAAACCCATCGACATCAACCACAGGCACGTGCAAGCGACTGGAAGCAGTGGCAAAGCGACTTTTGCGGACATTGCTTAGCATACGCGTATGAGAAAAGGCAGTGCTCATTCCATCATCTGAAATCGTCTGCAGTATCAGGCCGGCCAGTGTGGCTGAACGGTTCTAGGCGCTTCAGTCTGGAACCACGCGACTGCTTCCTTGAGAGTTACACAGTTGATCGCTCCGATTTCGTATGCTGCATCATTACGGGCATGAAACACTGGCCCATCATTTCACATCCGCCACAGAGAGATGGTCCTTGCAGTATAGGTGCACCTCCTCACCTCGGCAGGGGAAACACAAAGTTGCGTCATCAGCAGGGAAGCTCGTGGCCACCGACTGTGAAGGAGCTGTGTAGATAGGCCATAGGGTACAAAACCGACGAACGCATGCTCTATGGAGCATTTTTCGAATAGCTCCATCTCTAAAGAGAAGTACATGGCGCACCATAGTAATGTATACTTTACTTCTTGAAGTTCCCTCTTATGACTGAAATTTGACGGATACTTTTTCGTGCTCATGTGGTGGGTCTCAGACTTTTTATTGTTTAGCGTCAATTGTAGCTTTTTCCACCACACAGATACCTTGCCAAGATCATTTTGCAGCTCGTTTTGATCTTCTGATGACTTTAAGAGGCGGTAAAGACAGCATAATTTAAGATGATTGTTCAGATTGTCTCCTAAATCATTTGTGTAGGTTAGCAACAGCATGGGGCGTATAACACTACTTTGGGGACGGCAGCTATCACTTCTGTCTCACTCGATGACTTCCATTGAGTTAATAGGAACTGTGTCCTTCCTGATAAGAAATTACAAATCCAGTCGGACAAGTGAGAACAAACTCCATAAGCATGCAATCTGATTAGAAGCTGCTTGTGAGGAACAGCGTGAAAAACCTTCGTAAATCTAGAAATATGGAATAAATTTGAGATCCCCTGTCAATAGCACTTCATTACTTCATGAGAATAAAGAGGTAACTGTGCTGTACACGAGTGATAGTTTCTGCATCCGTGCTGACTATGCGTCAATAGACCGTTACCTTCGAGGTAATTCATGATGTTCGAACACATCGCTTGTTCCAAAATCTTACTGCAAATCGACGTTGGTGATATGAATTTCTAATTTAGCGGATTACTCCTATTTTCCTTCGTGAGTATTGGTGTGACCATGCTACGTTCCAGACTTAGCTACAGATCTTCCATCGAGCACTCGATTGTATTCAAAAGAAAAGCAGGCAAATAACAAAAAGCACGAAACTTCCTGGCAGGTTAAAACTGTGTGACGGACCGAGAGTCGAACTCGGGACCTTTGCCTGCGAAAGACAAAGGTCCCAAGTTCGAGTCTCGATTCGACACACAGTTTTAGCCTGCCAGGAAATTTCATATCAGCACACACTCCACCCCAGAGTGAAAATTTCATCTTGGAAACATCCCCCAGGCTTTGGCTAAGCCATGTCTCCGCAAAATCCTTTCTTCCCGGAGTCCTAGTTCTACAAGGTTTTCAGGAAAGCTTCTTGGAAGTTTGGAAGGTACGAGACGAGGTACTGGCGGAATTAAACCTGTGAGGCCGGGTCCAGATTCATGCTTGGTTAACTCAGACGGTAGTGCACTTGATCGCGAAAGGCAAAGGTCCCGAGTTCGAGTCTCTGTCCATAACACAGATTTAACCGGCCAGGAAGTTTCATGTCAGCGCACACTTCGCTGCAGAGTGAAAAATTTCATTCTGGAAACAACAAAGTAAGTAAAGTGTTTATTATTTCAAAATTAATCCCCCAGATCGTCAGTACATTTATTCCACTGTCAGACAAGATGTCAGTGCGTTCACGGAAAAGCTTTAGCGATTCTTGCAGAACCATAATTGTACACTGGCATGCACTTCTTCGTCCGAAGCAAATCGACGGGCACGAATGTCTTTCTTCAGAGATCCAAAAATATGGAAAACGCATAGGGAGAGATCTAGACTGTATGGAAAATGTGCAAGGCCTTCCCAGCAAAACTTCAGCAGCCTAGTCGAAAAAAAATCGGTAACACGTTGACGAGACCTAAAGGAGGGCATTTTTGGCAGGTGATTTGCTACAGACGAAGAGGTGCACGTATGGGAACAATTATGTTTCGATTGGCAACCACAAACGTCATTCCATGAAGGTATTGACCGTCTTCTCCGACAGTGGATAAATGGGTTAACATTTTTTCCGTCTGCCTCATTTTCATTTGACTGTCACTTATATATGATTGCTAGCTATGGAGCTATTAGATCAGCGCTAAGGTAAACAAATGGATTTTAGAAAGAAATGAACTACCTCGCATCGTCGCACTATGCTTGTAGCAGTATCTTTTGTAAGCCTATCTTGTAAGATTTGAAGTGGTAGTGAAGTAAGGAAGAGTAGACAAAAAATGAAGAGTTGCCACGACTCAGCAAGTATTTGCCTAAACAACGCGATAGTGTCACAGAAGTACTCGACGAACTTGAACGAGATAAGCTACAAGATAGGCGCCGTGCATCACGGAGTCAATTACAAAGTTTCGAAAGCCCACTTTCATGAACGAGTAAAAATATTTATGACTTCCTCCGGATTCCATCTCATGTAGTAGACCAATCTTCCATGCAGAAATCTAACAGTAGAATGAAATTTTCACTCTGCAGTGGAGTGTGCGCTGATAGGAAACTTCCTGGCAGATCAAAACTGTTTTGATTTGCCATGAAGTTTCAAATCTGACAGTGTTCAGTCGACATTTTCTTTCTGAACCACCATCTGCGAAAAGAATGGGAAGTAGTAGAATTGATTCTGGTGCGACATGTTCTCTCCGCCACACACCTTGAGTTGACGCGCAGTTGTCAGATGAAGACATGGAGTTATTACTGGGGAAACGTCTGATGAGAAACTGAGCCAGGATGGAGGAGAGTGGGCGTACGATGAATCGCAGAGGTGACGGCTGCAGCTTGAGGCGGCGCTCCCCTCCCCTCCCCCGCCACCAGCCCCACCCACTGCCGCCCCCACCACTCTGGCAGTGCTGAATAGCGACGGCGAGCCTAGCGCGGGCGCCTTTATCCGCGAGCAATCAGCGCCGCGGCAGACAATGGCCCCGCCGACAATGCAGGCGCCACACCTGTTACCTGTTGTCTGTGCCTCAGCCCGTCCTACCGATAAACACCGTGCGTCTCTTACTGCTGGGCTGGCGTGCGGCCCTGATTACTGCAGCCGTCTCAGGCACTTTCACTTAAAGGCGTCACCTGGGTTCAACACGCTTTGACTTGGGGACACTGCTCCACTTCGTAGTAGTTCGGATATTCGTTAACGCAGAGCTGAACGTATGCTAATCAGGCGAGTATTACAGGGTGACAATTACTGAACTACATGAAATAATATCATCATAACTTCTGAACGGTTTTAGCATTTAGTATGTGCATGTTCACTTGCCTTGCTGTTGTCGGCCATTTGTACGTGAAAATGCCACGGTGCAGCGTACCTGAGCGTATAGCGCTTGTGAAGACCTACTATGCGAGCAATAACAGCCCAACTGAAGCTCAAAGGAAATTTGCGACCGAGTTCAAGCTGAAGAAAACCTGTCCAAGTGTGATTGTAACCAAGAATTTGATTTGCAAGTTTGAGAGAACTGGTATTGTTCGTGATTACAGTGTTGGCAATGTCGGTCGTCCAAAAAGGATTAAAACGCCTGAAAACATCGAGAAGACACACGGTGTGTTTCAAACAAGCCCAGGGAAATCAATCACACAGGCTGCACAACAGATGGGAATCAACAGGGAGACATTGCGACAAATTGTTATTGAAGATCTGCATCTCTTCCCATACAAAATTTAAACCCATCAGCAATTAAGCCCCAGGGCCATGGAACAGCGATTGTGTTTTGCCAACACTACTGTCCACAGAATTGACGAACAGGACTCTGATGTGAATATGGTTTAGCGGCGAAGCCCACTTTCATTTGGATGGGCCTGTCTATAAGGAAAACTGGCGCATTTGGGGGACTGAGAATCCGCATTTCGCAATCGAGAAGTCACTTCACCCTGAACAGTGTTTGCCATGTCCAGTCACGGTATAATCGGTACGATACACCATGATGGCATGGTGACTACTGTATGGTTCGTGAAGGTTTTGGAAGATGATTTCATGCTCACTATACAAAGTGACCATTATTTCATCCCCATTATGCAAATGACCATGATTTCGAGAAGATGTGGTTCATGCAAGACGGAGCTCGACCACATCGACGCAGGAGAGTGTTTGATGTCCTGGAGCAGCACTGTGGGGATCGCACTCTGGCTCAGGGGTACACAGAGGCCACTGGCATGGGCCTCGATTGGCCGCCATATTCTGAGGATCTGAACAAATGAGACTTCCTTTTGTGAGGCTGTATTAAAGACAAGGCGTACAGCAATAACCCCAAATACTATGCTGAGCTAAAAACAGCCGTGCAGGAAGTCATCAACAACATAGGAGTTCTGACACAGCGAGTCACGCAGAATTTTACTATTCGTCTGCGCCACATCATCGCCAGTGATGGCAGGCATATCGAACACGTCATAACCTAAATCTGAATATCTGTAGTGACGTTTACATGTTGAATAAAGTGTGTGCACGCCGTGGTTTATAACTAATTTACGTTTTTTTTCATGTAGTTCAGTAATTGGCACCCTGTATGTACTCTAGATGTAGTTCTAAATCATTCACATGAGCGAATAGAGCAGCATCATGGGGAAGCATCGGCTACTCACAGCTTCTGTGTCAGGGCGCTTTTATACGAGAGAGTTCAGTAGGTAATGCAATATATATTTTTTTTAATCAGCTTGGTTACATTCAGGTTTCCCCACTCTTTTGGCTACAAAATCCTGTTTTTGAACATAATCTCCGTTTAGTGCGATGGCCTTACTCCTCCTTACTAGGACGACCTGTATGCCCGCATGTTAACACTCTACTGGCCGACGTCGGAGTCAGAGTCTTGTCTATCAATAACCTGCCCCACATCCACATAGAGCTTCCCGCGGAGTGCATTCTTTATTGGGCGAAACGGATGAAGCCGGAAGGTACGAGATCCGGGCTATGGGGCGGGTGAGGAAGAACAGTCAAACGAAGTTTACTGAGCTGCTCTCGGAGGTGTAGGCTTGTGAGAGGCCTTGCAGTGTCATGGAGAACGAGAAGTTCGTTTGGATTTATGCGGTGACGAATAGGCTGCAGTCGTTGGCTGCAGTCGTTTCTTCAATTTCCTAAGGGTAGCACAATACAATTCATAATTGATCGTTTCACCGTGAAAGAGGACATCAAACAGAATAACTCCTTCAGAGTCCCAGAAGACCGTCATCGTGATTTTACCAGCTAAGGATGCAGCTTTGAACTTTTTGTTCGGAGTAGAGGTGATATGGTAGCACTCGATAGATTGACGTTTTCTTTCCCGGTTAGAGGTGATGAACTAATGTTTCATCGCCTCTGACGATGTTCGACAAAAATTTGTCAGATCAGTCTTCTAAAGCTCAAGCAGTTTCGCTCAGCTGGTACTTCGCTGCTCTTTAAAGCCTTCTGTTAGGCGGCGAGGAACCCAGCGGGCACACATCTTTGAGTCCCCAACTGGTGGACGAGTGTGTCAGCGCTATCAGCAGACACATTCAGTTACACAGGGATGTGTTTGATTGTGGTCCGTTGATCAACTCATTTGAGAGTGTCCGCACGTTCCAATAATGCAGGAGTCACAGCTTTGTGCAGCTGGCACGCGGGAGATCGGACTGGTTTGTGCGACCTTCTGATGATGACAGACGCCTCGCCCAGCGACTCATCGTGTTTTTGTTCACTGTCAGATCTCCGTAGACATTCCGCAAGTGCTTATGGATATATGTGATGCTCCGGTTTACCATCAAACCTCAATGACAGCTGTCCGCTTGGGACGCACCTCCGTTACAAAAACCATTTTAAAGGTAACGTATAGCCCCGCCACCTATCGGGATTTCCTGAAACTGTGGAGGATGAAGCGGGAATACTCTACGATGTCCCACAACAAATTCCACATTTTTCAACCGAAATTGGGCGATGAAAAAAATGAGTTGTATTACGTGTTGAACGCAACTCGTACCGCAAATATAATGTCAGTCACAGGCTTCTTGAAGACATCGACCTCACCAGGAAACGTACGATGACAAATTGGTAGTTCTTGAGAGAATAGCTTGCTTACAACACCAATTGGGTTGGCAACACGGGAGGGGCCGGTGCACGAGAAGTTTTGAAGCCAGCCGCCGGAAAAGAGCCGACTTCCTGGTCGTCAGAGAGGTCGCGTTTGGATGGACAGTTTTGGGCAACAGACATGTCGTACAGCTGTATCCAAAACAGATGAGGCTTCACGTGAAAGTGTATTGAAGTTAATAGCAGCTTCAACGCGAAATAGTTACTGGTTTGAAACTTCAAGCAGACTAGCACTGTGTGCCGCAATGAGATTCAGTGATTACCAACCACTTCTCAGGAGCCGCGCTCACAGCTTTACTTCCTCCAGCACGTCATATCCTACATTCCAAACTTCACCGAAGTTATCGAAGTTGAATGACGATTTGTAAAAGTGCGACATGAACCTGCCTTCCCCCATCTCGCGTGCTCTGGAATCCACGCAGCACTGGAGTTACTGCCGCCGTAGTAAAGCACGTTGGAGCACACAGGAAAATTCTCCGTGTGTAGCAAAACCACGGCACGATTGTTCCTCTGATTTCCTGTCTGCTGAACGAAATTCAGTGCGTTTATAACCACAGTTTGTGCACTGATATTCATTAAGAGTATAGTCACCTTTTAGAGTAATTTCCTGTGTTCGTAAATACTGTTGCAAGGTCAACTTAAATAATGTGTCTCATGCTGTCCGCATCCATCTTGAGGCTCTGGGATGTATCTACAGTAGCGGTATCAACGTTTAACCGTAGAGGTAGGTTCGAATTAGTGCCCTCTAATCCTGAGCATTTCTGTTCATTTTGATGAATGACACTGTATGTATTTACATCGTCAAGGATTCTTCTTTTATTAATGTTTTGAACATGGCTGTGCTCAGCAATCGTAATTAATTACAAGGTTTGGAAGTTTGTAACATTGTCTTCTTTTATTGTTGATTTTTATTTTAATTGAACTGTTGCGAGGCAACGTCCTGTTCTCAGCGATCGTATACTTTGCTATTGTGCACTCATAGAATTTCCGTTGATTTGTGAGCCGTATCGGAACGTATATATTTCTATTCCAGGCGGCTTCCTCTGCTTGGTTTCTCCTCTGGTCGTCCTGTGGCGCTACCGCCCCGCCGCGGCCGGTGGGCCGAAATTTCGCGGCGTGTGAGTCTTGTTTGGACAGCGCTGGAAGGAAGTTGGGGCACCGAGCTGAAGCGGTAGGAATGACGGTTGGACGATTGTAAGGGAGGTGACCAAAGGCTCCATTCCGCGAGAGGCTGATGGCTACAGGTTTTCCATTGAAAATGAGTTGCCGCCGCCGCCCATTGTGTTTCCGTCCGTCGAAGTGACCTCGTGGTAACCAGCTGTCAGTTGGCGATTCATTTGCAACCTTTTCCGTTGCCTTTGATTTCATCAAGAACGATCATCTCAGCGGAATACGTGTATTGGGTATTTTGGCCGCTTCTGGGTTCTGTGTGCCCCTGATTACTTGCAGTTCCTCCGTGTTGCTGCACGGTGTGTGGTTTTAGTGTTGTTTGAGTTGCTTGTGATTCGTGGGTGGGTCTGTGAAGCGGTCCGACTAATAGGAGTCCCGCTGGACCGCACTGTCAGGGGCGCCATGTCACTGATTGTGCGGCCCCTCCTGTCGGAGGTTCGAGTCCTCTCTCGGACATGGGTGTGTGTGTTGTTCTTAGCATAAGTTAGTTTAAGTGGTGTGTACGTCTAGGGACCGAAGACCTCAGCAGTTTGGTCCCTTCGGAATTCACACATATTTGAACATTTCGGAATCCAGCTGGGATAAGCAGCGCAATTAATCCGCCGAGTTGTTCTTTTTTTAAATTGTATTTTAGAATTACATTGGCAATCCAATGGGGTATCCGTTAGCTCTAGCCGCACTGGGAGACGGTTGTCATGCAGCCGACACTGTCGAGTGTTGATGAATGCCCCATATTGGTAAGGTGCAGTATTTGCATCTAGTGATATTTTTGAAGGAGCAGTCAATCTTAACGCTGTCTGGGTACTCGGTACTCGATATGTGGAAGCAACTTGTTGCAATTACCTTAGACTAATCTTGTGTTTAATCATTTCCCTCTTGCTTAAATGCTTGTCGGTATGTATATATACCGACATATATATATATATATATATATATATATATATATATATATATATATATATATATATATATACCTGGGGTAGTATACAATACGGCTAGCTAGCCCAGTCTGCAAAACTGGCAACCTGATATTGGTGTTAGATCAACTTAGAGAGTAACCACGTAAAACACAAGAATAATACAGCAACTGAACCTTCTGCAAATCTGTTCCATTTAAAAAAAATACTTAAATAATATTGTAACCCTTAAGTCCAATATATATATATATATATATATATATATATATATATATGATTATAATAAGCAAGAAACGGCAATAAAGCTTTATATATATATATATATATATATATATATATATATATATATATATATATTATTTCTTGGACTTAAGGGTTACAATATTATTTAAGTATTTTTTTAAAAGGGAACAAATTTGCAGAAGGATCAATTGCTGTATTATTCTTGTGTTTTACGTGGTTACTGTCTAAGTTGGTCTAACACTAATATCAGGTTGCCAGTTTTGCAGGCTGGGCTAGTTAGCCATATTGTACGTTGCCCCAGCTCCTGATTGTCCGACCCACTAACAAATTCTTACTTTGTGTCTCACCAGCCGGCCGACTTGACGACGGGAGAGGAAGCGGGCGCACTTCTGGGCGGAGGAGGCTGCGGGTCGTCAGTCACTTAACTTAAGTTTTTATGCTTATTGCGTCGTTCTGTCCAGGCCATTTCTTAATTTTCCGTTCCTTCTTAAATTTGCCCTTGTCTGCCTTCCCCAGCAGGAATCAAGCCTTAAAATTGTGCAAATAGGAAGGTTTCAAGCCATCAGACAGTTACTAACTTTCACCAAGTTAAACGCTATTGCAAATTTAGTTCACCATATATATATATGGTGATTATTGATTTTGATCTGATTGTAATTTTTTAAGAGAGAATTTTAAAGTAAATTCTAGCAAATTTTTAAGCCCCTCTGGTGCTCTGCGGTTACTGGTTGTTGTTAACTTGATTTTCGCTCTGTTCCATTGTAAATGAAAATTTTAAATGTTTCTACGAAATAAATCTGGATGTTGTCAACCATAAGCGATGTTGAACCTGGGGCTTGGCCCTTCCATAAATTCCTGCCGCCACCAATGAAAGACAATTTCAGTTTGTTTGGAACTATGACTTAGCTTTTAATTGGATTTTAGTATATTCTCATCCTGTTAAAGATGAAGCAGTATTCTTTGCACTACGAGTTGCAACATGACAAGGACGTGCTAAAAACTAATTAAAAGGTGAAGCGATACTTCCAAATAAACCTGAGGATATTCTATGAGAGCACAATAACAAATTATAGGACCGCTGTAAACGGCTATGTAGCCCGATACCGGTGCAGCCAAAATAAAAGTTAGCAGTGAAGCAAGCAGCTTTGTATGCATACATACAATGTAATTCTTCAATTTCATACACGCTGCAGAGTGCCCTGAACACAAAACATTTCTCTGGGTACTATTTTGCTTAAGTGAGGGGTTCTTCCGTCGAAGGAATCTCGAGCAACATTTATTCTGAGACCATCTTTTATTTAGTTCAATTGGCCATAGAAGCACAGTGGTTAGAAGTAATCAAGGAGCGATGGACTGTCGATTAATCTCAGTTGGAGACTTTCTGTTGTATCATTCAGTATACCAGAGGAGGTGTGCGATCGGACTCAAGTTTTTCTAGCACGCAGAAACCAGTAGGCCGGTTCTTACAATGGTGTGCAGATAGAAATGCTGGTCGTGGAGCGATGTGCTATGGAAAAGAACAATGTACCGCAGGACACTCCAACCAGTAGCGTCATTCTGCCCGTGGCAAGCACTTTCGGATGCGTGTGGAACATTTACTATTAATTTTCATGTTGGTTTACATATTTTGAGGTTTCTTAGCCTCTGTTGTGTTCTTTATGGGCGGCATAAACCATAGACGACAGTGGTACGTTAAAGAACAACAGTGGCAGTTTTCCGAGTAGCATGAACAGCTGGCCCCAGCGTTGCCAGGTAGCAAGTCAGGCAACGGCTGCAACGTGAGGCTTGGTGCAAGAGACACTTTGTTATTCTAAAGACGCTATAAAACGGACACACCGCTGCAAAAATGTGGCATTTAAACGCGTGCCAGATACCGAGAAAATTACTGCTTCCCCAGTTTTTCGATGAATATCTTCCTAACACGTGTAAATAGTTAACTGTAAAATAATAAACGTATATAATATTATATTCTAAGTTTTGGTGTAAGCCTTAAAATCCCTATCTGTAAACTGATTGGCAATCCCAAATTTTCCTTTGCTTCTTTTCAACCCTACTAAGAAAGCATTAGTAAATACAATCTATTGAGCATTATTTATTTGCTGTGTAGTTAACTCAAAAATTAAAGATAAAATACACATCTGCATAGGAACTCCACACCACTACCATCGGATTATCATTCGGTACTCTTTCCGTTCCGTCAATCACTTCCAGGTAACTGCGCTCAAATAAATGGCTCATGCATCACCAGACATATGGCAAGGATACTTTTTTTTTCTTTTTTCTTTTCGTAACGCTTGGCCATCTAGAGCTCCCACTTACATCACTTTCACTTCTGGCTAAGCCCTAAATATACCATAAATTTGGACGAAATCGGTGATGACGAGTGGGTGCGGCCATCTTGTAAGACGAAAAAACAACGTGTGCAGCACGGGTGTGCCTACACGCCAGGGACCTGAGAGATCGCAAAAAGACCTGCCTCTGACACACATACGGAAGCTGAAATTGTGCGTGTACAACTGTCAACAAGTTATCCGAACACTACCAAATTGATACTCAAGTACTTCCATGTTTGTCGAGTATGTTGTTCGAAATTTCATCCTTATGTAAGCTTTAGCATTTTCAGTACAGAAAAGCGACTACGACGGATGAAGAATGGTGCGAAAACGTGACGCCCAGAGCAAGTGCACGTGTAGCTCATTGCATCTTCTGGAGCAAGGCATGAGAGACAAGAGAGCGTCATACTAATAGGTTTCCTGAAGTTTTCCCTGGAGGATGGCATTTTGCATCATGTTTCTTCGGTCGAGCAACCGGCACGGCAGTATTTCTTCTTCCAATACCTGAGCTGATAACCCTACAGCCACTTTCACAGTGAGTCGGCGACAGACTTTAAATTACTCCGCACAATGCTGAGGACTAAAGGCGCGTGCGTCTGAGATAATACGGCAACATGAACGTGACTCTTATATCACAGACAAACCTTTATGCGTCTGTGAGTGAAACATGTCAAGCTCCGAGGCAGAAAATCCACAGCGCTTACCCATTACATATGTGTTAAGTCATCAAAATGGAGAGCATACGATGGAATTAAAGGTAGCGAAATCTCAGAAGAATAATCCCTACGAGAACGAAGACGTGAAATGAGGGGTTTCCACGTTTCCACGATTTGTCAAGCTGGAAATCCTTGTCTCGGTTGAGCAGGTTGTCTGCTGATTGGTGTATAAGTTCGAAGTGTTTCTCCGTAAGTTTAATAAACGCAACAGATACACATAATAGACCCTTCAGTCATCAATGATATATTATTCTTTACTATTTACATCAATCTGGCAACACTGGTGTAACGTTACGATTCCGACTGTAGAAATCAAGTGGTTTTGAGGCGTAGAACTAATCGAGACATGTTTCGGAGCTCATTTTCATCCAGAAAGAAAGTTCCTTGAAGACTGTCTGATAGAGAGCGGAAAAGATGAATATCTGCGGGCGCAAGGTGAGATGTATAAGGTGGGTGCAGAATGACTTCCCAACATAACTCTTGTATAGCGTTTTCTGTCAGTGTAGCAGAATGCGGACTGCTGTTGTCGATGAGTAGCATCACTTCAAGCAATCTTCCTGGTCGTTGTTCTCTGACTGCAACTGCAAGGCGTCTCAGTTGTTGACAATAAATGTCAGCAGTGATGGTTACACCTCGGGGAAGCAATTCGTAGTACACCACACCGTCGCTGTTCCATACATGGGCGACATCATCTTTTGTGCTTGCGCATAGGTCTTTGTACAGTAAGTTGCTGCTTTGTTTTGACTGAGCCATTCCTTTCTTTTCCTTATATTAGCATAAAGATTCCGTTTTTCGTCGCCAGTAACGATGCAGGATAGGAATAGTCGATGTTGTTCATGACCAACTGATGACGAGCAAGCAGAGATGCACATATGGCCACTGGCTGATTTTTGTGATTTTGGCTTAGAGCATAAGGTACACATACACTCGATTTTGGAACCTTCCCCATTGTATGCAAGTGTTCCACGATTGCAGCATGACCACAATTAATCACATTTACCAGTCCTAGAGCACACTTACTCGCATCATCGAGGATTTATGCGTTTAAGGGGCTCCGGAACGCCCTATACTTGCAATGTTAAAATAACGCTTATAAGTTACATCTTTCCTCACAAAGTATTTGAGGTAGGAAGTTGAACTTTTTACAGATTATTTATTGGAATATGGGCTACAACTTAACACAGGGATTTTACAAAATTTTAGTTCAGTTATTAAAGATGAATTTTTTTCAATTGTAATGAAAATTCACAACATTTTTTTGCAATTTTTTATTTATATATTCAAAAATATACAGTTTTTTGGAAAAAGGCTGTGTTAAATTATGCAGAAGGTACTGTGTAACATTTACTAAAAGTTTGAAACAAATATGTTTGGAAGATCCTTAGAAAATATGTTATTAGTATGAGAAAATAAAAGTTTTGGGTATCGAGCGACAAAGATTGGATTAACTTTTTAGTGCATTCCAGGTCCATAGGATGGATTATCTTCATCCTCTGCAAACTCCTCCTCCAGCTTCCTCTTGTTCCTCCTCCTGTTTACTCTTGCTTGTATTTCTAGACTCTTTACAGCCCTATCTGCAGCCCAAAGGCGTTCCTTGTCTAAAGCAAGCATCGCTCGTTGTTGTGTTCGTAGATTTTGCTACCATTTTCTTCAGTTGCAGTTACTGCAACACTGTTCCAAAAGGTGGTCATGTATGAACACTTATCACATTTCAGTTGTATTTCACTAGCAAGTCCTACGTGCTTTATTATGGAGAGTTCCAGACCAACTTCACTACAATGAATACATCTTACACAGTTTGAAAAACTTCCTTTGAGAACCGACATATCAAATATTTCATTCACATCCGATTCGCCCATAAAACATTCATAGTTTTCACTCATTGAACCAAGCTTCTTCTGTGAAGTATTTTCTTTCCCACTTTGACTGCTATGGGCAGGTGTACTTGAGAGGTTAGGTTCACTCACTTGGTTATCGTCTTTATTGTTTACAGTAATAGCACATACCTTTGGATTTCCAACATTTCTCCTTTTCTTAAAAGCCTTCAGAGGATTTCTAATAACTTTACTTTTACTCATTATTATACTTCAACAAAACAGAGACTCAAGAAACAGAATTAATTACGAATATTTTCGAGATAACGACAGAGTAAATAAACATGAAACAATCGACAATCACACCAGCGATATATATTGAACCATCACAGGTTAGTCACAAAACATACTTTATCTCACATCACTAAAATGTACCTGATGAGCACGGACGTTAATAATAACACCATTTGACAGCAGTTTAACAGCGCCACAGTGGGTCACGCCCATGTAGAACACATTTGAAAAAAAAATTTAAAAATAGTTGTAGTCTTCGGAATTGAATAAATTATATATCTATTAAAAGGTAATAGTCTGCAGATTCAGAAAACGCAAAAAAGTAAAAATTGAACTTTTCATGATTTTGACCCTTTCCGGAGCCCCTGAAACGACCTTAATTGAACCTCTAAGGTCTTCCTAAACGTGGAGAGTCACTAATGTCAAAAAGATCCTTCTTGAAATCAGAAAACCATTTTCTTGCCGTGCTCTGTCCAATGGGATTATCCCTATACACGACACAAATGTTTCGGGCTGCCTCCGCTGTTGTCACCCCTCTGTAGAACTCAAAACAGAAGAATATGTCGGAAATGTTCCGATATCTCCACTTGGTACTCCATTTCCTAGCGTCCACAGCTCCACTCACTATCTCCAGATGATAAAATGACCTTATGTGGCGTCAAATAGCAACAGTGAACTAGAAACGAAAAACGACAGTTGATAAATAAGCCCATTACAACCGGAGTACCAGCCTAAAAAGCAAAAACACTACGAACTTATGCACCAACCTAATATTTCCACTGCTTCCTTGACCACTGAATCCCAACAGGGTAAAGCTGTGGCCACCAACTTCACTTTTTCCGTAATACATGCAATGGTCAGCGGGAATACAATGTCGAGCCACTGCAGATTTGGTGAGTTGCATTTAATTGACTCTGCGCCGTGAGTCTGAGCTAATTCCATACAGAATACTGAAAAAAATTGGGATTGTAAACGGGTACGTTCTTAGTATTTTGGAACAAGAGACCCGCGTTCTCTGGTGGCTCCTTACAGCTTGATGATGTAATTACGATTTATTCAGATTCTCACCTCAGCTACCTTTGTTTTTGGGAAAATAACTTCACAATTGTGAAAAAGTGTGTAATACGAAACATGAAGCAGTGCAACAGCTCTCAGAGAGATGTAAAAGTAGTGTAATGGGCCTACCGTCGATGAGAGAACATCTAATGTTCCGTTGAATTCAGTGAACCCATACACCAAGTGCATTTTGGCAAACGCCCCATCAGTAAACCTATCCGTACTACTGTGTATCAACCATACACCAAGAGCATTTTGGCAAACGCCCCATCAGTAAACCTATCCGTACTGCTGTGTATCAATTTTAACGAAAAACTAACTCTGCTGGGATAAAAATGAGTCAGAACCGAGCAGTATCAAATGCAATCTCGATGTCGAAGATTAAAGTGGGCTTTACGTTTGTCAATAATGAGTACCACGACTAAATGGAACAAGTATTTTCAGACAAGACACAGTGCAACATTTACAGTGCTATTTGGCTATTTTCAGTGCAGTACAGATAAATGAGGGCAAGAAATCAAACCAGTTGCAATATTTATGACGAGCCACTCGAGACCATCCAAAAATCTGTCGGAGTTTTGGTTCATCTTGTGTGTGATGGCAAATTAAAATGGCTCTGAGCACTATGGGACTTAACTTCTAAGGTCATCAGTCCCCTAGAACTTAAAACTACTTAAACCTAACTAAGGACATCACACACATCCATGCACGAGGCAGGATTCGAACCTGCGACCGTAGCGGTCACGCGGTTCCAGTCTGAAGCGCCTAGAACCACACGGCCACACCGGCCGGCGTTTGATGGCAGATTCGGAGTTTTAGAAGATATGTCTTGTCTTTTGACAAGAACTTATGGGCGTTCTCTCCCTCATACCGCTTACGGGAACAGTACTTCCAGAGCAATTTGTGCCGCATAACAGTCTGTACTCTTCTGTCGAACGAACCAAACGATAAGTGAGAGTAATTCTTGACGAAGGAGGTATTCTCAAGTTGTAAATGTTATTCAGTTTATCGAAAAATATCAACACGATAAGAAAAGTCTGTAAGCGGAAGCAAATGGAAATATCTTCTGGCCTCATCTGTTGCGGAGAAAGAATGTAACATTAATATCTTCATAGTCAGCTCCAAGCATTCACCGCGGGACACAAAGATATTGAGCATCTCTGGTCGGAATTTAAAGGTATAGTCCACCTTGTGCTAGAGAAGCATGTGCCTAGCAAAAATATAGGGGAGGGAAAGGATCCACTTTGGTACAACAAACATATTAGAAAGTTGCTGAGAAAGCAGAGAATTTTTCACGGTCGTTTTAAACATAGTCACTGCCCCGCTGATAAACAGAAATTATGCGAAATGCATGCAGCTCTCAGTAGGACAACGAGAGATTCTTTTAACGAATTTGACAGCAATATTTTATCTGCAGATTCTAAAAATAACCCCAAAAAGTTTTGGTCGTACGTAAAATCTAAGAACATTGGAGGTATGAATTAAACAACGCCTTCAGTCACAACTTTTTCGTGTTTTATTAACTACACGATCCATCGTCAGGTGTAATTTGTCTTAATACATGTTTTATTTCTTCTCCTGAATGAGGTGAAATGCATATTCCTGCCACGAAAAGGTTTAGTGTTAGGTTTTGAATTTCGTAAGTCGAACACGGAAAATATGTGCAAAATAGAGGAAAATGAACAGTGCAAACGTACCACATCATCCAAGGATTTTGCTTTCTTGGATGATGTGGTAAGTTTACACTGTTCATTTTCCACTATTTTGCACATGCTTTCCGCATTCGACTTACGAAATTCGTAACCTAACATAGATCTCAGTGTATCATGTGATAAAAAGGCAAACCGAGTTTCGCACGAGCGATGCTTTCTAAAACCATGCTGATTCGTGGACATAAGCTTCTCAGTCTCAAGAAAGTTTATTATAGTCGTTACAAGAATCTGTGCAACTATTCTGCAGAAGCGACAAGTTAGAAATATCGGTCTGTAATTTAGCGGGTCCGTTCTTTTACCTTTCTTATATACTGGAGTCACCTGCGTCTTTTTCCAGTCGCTTGGGACTTTGCGCTGGGCGAGAGATTCATGATAAATGCAAGCTAGGTAAGGGGCCAATGCCTTAGAGTACTATTTGTAAAATCGAACTGGGATTCCATCCGGACAAGGTGATTTATTTGGTTTCAGATCTTTCAGTTGTTTCTCTATGCTTATTGCTATGTTGTTCCACGGAAGTCTATACGATGGTGAAATGGAGATATGACCGTAGGACTCTCCTTTGTGAACGATTCCTTAATGTGAAATTCCAAATTTTGGCTTTCGTTCAACTGCCACACCAGACTGGTCAACAAGGGACTGATGCCTTAGACCCGCTTAGCGAACGTACATGCCAAACCAGTCATAAGAAAAATGATTGTCCTGAGACATTCTGAGGTATCAGTAACTAATCTGCTAACGGACAAAAGTCCGGCGGCTTAAAACTGAAGAGGGAGACAAAGGCGCGAATATAGTAGGAAAGTTGAAATGTATGCATATTGTAGTGGTAATGCGGAGATGAGGAGTGCGTAGGCTAGACTAGTGAGGAGAGATACAACACATCAGTCTTCGGAATGAAAACCGCGACAACAATGTGACGTTAAGGAAGGAGAGCTTGCAAAGTAAACCACCTTAAGTCTTTCACAGGTCTGATGGTAAACAAAGCCACGCCGTAGAACGCACGCTGCCGGGTGCCGGTAACACGCGTCGGATTGACGTATCTCATGCCGGCCGCGGTCGCTTCCAGGAATAGCTGGCGCCGGGTTTCCGCGATAGACTCTGCAGCATCGCGTGGGTTAGTGCCGGCGGGGTCGGCCCGCAGATATTGGCGGTCGGCGTTTACTGACCTGGCCGACATTTTCGCCGTATTACAACGAGGGCTTTACTACCGCCGTAAAGGCTTATTGCGGTCGGCCTCCCGTCCGCTGTCGAGTACCGCTGGCGTGACTTCAGGGCAGCCGCGAAGGGCGAAAGGGCAGCGTCGGAGGCAGGGAGGCGTGGTCTTTCTCCCCACAGTACGAAACGACCAGACTCTAGATCCAAAAGATGTGAACACAGTTACACGATTTGGGAAAAAAAGGAACATTTGTTTCACCTGATGAGTAGTTGATACAGATATGTAATTTTGTTGCTGACTGGATTAAATCTACTTAAACCGGCTACCTTACACCGAAGAAACATAAAAAATGCCTTTATATGATCTGTAAAGAGCCTGGTAAAGACAAACAAAATAGACAGAAGTGCAGTAAATATGCACTGTTTGCCAGCTTTCAGCAGTATTTAATAACACCGTGGAAAGTGGTTAACTTTTCATGGTCGGGATTCACAGTCATGTACACTGAAGTGCCAAAGAAACTGGTACACATGCCTGATATCGTGAAGGGGCCCCGTATGCACGAAAAAGTGCCGCAACATGACGTCGCATGGAATCGACTAATGTCTGAAGTAGTGCTGGAGGGAACTGATACCATGAATACTACAGAGTTGCCCATAAATCCTGAAGAGTATGGGTGGAGATATCTTCTGAACTGCGTTTGCAGGTACCCCAGGTATGCTCAATAATGTTCGTGTCTGGGGAGTTTGATGGCCAGCGGCAGTGTTTAAATTATGAAGAGTGTTGCTGGAGCCATTTGTAGCAATTCTGGAGGTATCGGGTGTCGCATTGTCCTGCTAGAATTGCTCAAGTTCGTCGGAATGCACAACGGACATGAATGAATGCAGGTGATCAGACAGGATGCTTACTTACGTGTCACCAATTAGTCATGTCTAGACATATCAGGGGTCCCATATCAGTCCAACTGCACACGTCCCACTCGATTATAAAGCCTCTGCCAGCTGGAAAAGTCCTCTGCTGACATGCAGAGACCATGGATTCATGAGACTGTCTCCATACCCGTACACGTCCATCTAGTCCATAAAATTTGAAACGAGATTTGTCCGACCAGGCAACATGTCTCCACTCAACAGTCCAATGACGGTGCTGATGGGCCCAGGCTAGGCGTAAAGCTTTGTGTCGTGCAGTCATCAAGGGTAGAGAGTGGTTCTTCGCCTCCGAAAGCCCATATCGATGATGTTTCGTTGAATGGTTCGCACACAGACACTTGTTCATGGCCCAGCGTTGAAATCTGCAGCAATTTGCGGAAGGGTTCCACTTCTGACAAGTGGAACCATTCTCTTCAGTTGTCGTTGGTCTCTTTCTTGCAGGATCTTTTTCCGGCTGCAGCGATGTCTGAGATCTGATGTTTTACCGGATTCCTGACATTCGCGGTACATTCGTGGAACGGTCATTCGGGAAAATCCCCACTTCATCGCTACCTCGGAGATGCTGTGTCCCATCCCTCATGCGCCGACTGTAAGTCCACGTTTGAACTCACTTAAATCTTTATAATCTGCCATCAGTAGTAACTGATCTAACAACTGCGCCAGACACTTGTCTTATGTAGGCGTTGCCCAGCGCAGGGCCGCGTTGTTGCTCTTTACATATTTATGTATTTGAATACGCATTCCTGTACCGGTTTCTTTGGCGCTTCACTGTAAGTTTCTTTTTAAAGGACATCATATTCTCCATTGACTGTAAAAATTATTTACTTCACTATTGCAGTTTTATTCTTTGGGCCATTTTCATTTGGTACAGCGAAAGATTTTCCTTCAGCACATGTCAGACTTTAAACACCTCCAACAGGTAAACATGTCGTCGTCAAAAAAAGGCCTTTTTACTGTGGAAATACAGTAACATCAGACGAGAGCGGAGGTCTGTACGTTGATTTGTAGCGATTTACATGAGTGATGTTAACATTGGTAACATCTCATGTAATGTACATCATTTCCCAACATACAGAGTTTCGCTCTCGTCTGATGTTACTGTATTTCCACAGTAAAAAGGCCTGTTTTTGACGATTACATGTATTCATGTCGGAGGATTTTGAAGTCTGACATGTGCTGAAGCAAACTCTTTTGCAGTACCACGAGAAAATGGTCCAAAAAATGGAATTACAATAGTGAAATAAATAATGTGTACAGTCGACTGGAAACTGCAAGTATGATATCCTTTTAAAAATCCTGGAATGTGGCAGGTAATTATTAACTCACGACTTGTACGTTTGGTGGTCTGCAGTTTGTAGATTTTTTAAATTAAAATACTATTATTAATTACTTATTTGACAAAGACTGATTCGCTGTAGCATTTTATCTATGGGACTAGTTTCGGACGTTGCCCATAATCTGCGGTATATTTCCAACACAAAAGATACACTTTTTATGATAAGTTATAATGTTACTTATAATTTACATTGTTTTTTTATATGTATGTCTGAACTTTTAATTCACTGCAATTCGATTTGTCTCAAAAGTGATGTTCTCTACGTTCCACAAATACAGTATTTTGTAATGTTCACGTTATAATATGATTACGTGATACATATATTCATACATGTAATCAGCATAATGAATTTTCTGCGAAATAACGAAAAAAATGCAGTTTTCATCGGCAATTTGTGTACATGTAAAGATTGCTTTTGGAAACTAAACTGAGGCTAAGAATCGCATGAAGTCGGATGAATCTCTGTGAATCACACTGTATTAAAGAGCAGCTGAATGATTGATATCTAGAGGGATGAAAAATAGTACCACAACCAGACTGCGATCCATTTTCGTATCCCTTCTAACTGCAAAAATAAGTGCGAGTGTGTGTGTCAATGTGTGTAGGAAGGTGTTTAATTTCTCAGGACACAAAGGCATAGGAAATCGGTTCTGAGAAATCTCGAGGAGGTGCCAAGTCTTTGTCGCCCTGTGTGCCCAAATCAACAAACCGGACTATTGTTCCTGCCGCACACTTCATCCCCGCTGTATGGGGCACATGTCTCTATTAGCGAACACATCAGCGAGCTACTCCTCAAGCCGGGTGTACTACACGACCTGCTGCTCATTTGGCGGAGCACCACGGCGTTGACGCTGCAGACTCGGCTTGGGGCTAGGCAGACACACAAGAGGCACTCGTAGGGCAGAGAATGTGCCAGGCTAGAGACTGGAGTGCAGGCTGGCTTCATTACGCACCGCTTTGTGCGTCTAAATTACGCGCGCGTATCTGCGAGCTGCACGCGCCGTGTGTAGAACAATGCGATGCGCCTGCTGTGGGGCGCAACAACAAGGCAGGGAAACGCGTTAGCAATCAGGGCAGGAGCTGCCACTGTCGTTAATGGAGCCGCTGCTTGCCGATAAGAAACTTGTCTCTGCTCTCTCTCTCTCTCTCTCTCTCTCTCTCTCTCTCTCTAACACACACACACACACACACACTTACTCACCTTTGGACAGCAGTACTGGGCCGATTCTACGTGGCATGGATTCAACAAGTTCTTAGTATGTTTCTGGCAGTACATCATGGCATGAGATGTCTAAGCACGGTCAAGCAGTTCCCGTAAATTATGCGCCAGTTGTTTGTGGATACAGAGGTACTCCTGACAGCGCCCCAGATGTGTTCAGCTGGACCCACATCAGACGCATTTGTTGGCCAAGACAGTAACGTGTGTGCACTATCACGCTCCTCAAAACGACGTTCACGTACATTTATCCTACTAGAATGCCTTTAATGTCGGGGTGGCTTCGAACATGAAGGGACCCAGGTGGTCCTTAATAATGTTCTCATAGTCCACAGCTGTCGCGGGGTCTTCGATTGCTCAGTCCCACAGAAGCCTGAGTGAATTTCACTCATAACATGCTACAGCCTTCATTGGCGTGCTTCCCGTGCTGTGGTGCATGTTTCGAGCAAGCGTTCACCTCAGTGACGCCATATGCGGACGCGACGATTGGTTGAATTTTCTCATTTTGAGAAGAAAGCACGAGCGATGTGTTTTACTTGCTAAAAACATTCTGAACCCAAGATTGCATAAATATTTACTTATTTAAAACAGCCGGTTTCGACGGACTTTACTGTCATCTTCAGACCTTAAAAAATCGTTGTGTTAGAAATGTGTTCATTTTAAGTCGGATTCATTTGAAGTCGGACCTCACGCTAAATTTTCATGTGGGTAAAAAACGCCACATTATAAAAGGTTTGTCATAACTAAAATACTTAAAAACAGAAGTTACTTTATGTTTTTGAATATTTTAACTATGACACAACTTTTATAATGTGCTGTTTTTTATCCACATAACAATTTGGCTTGAAGTCCGACTTAAAATGAACACATTTCGTAACAAAAAGATTTTTAATACCTGAAAATGAGAGAAAAATATGTCGAAACCAGTTGTTTCAAACGAAGAGATATTTATGCGATTTTGGCTTTAGAATGTTTTTAACGACAATTATTTGGCGTAACAAGAAACGGAATTCATCCGACCAGGCAACACATTTCCATTGATTCATGGTGCTATCTCGATGATCCCTTGTGCACTGCAATCGGAAGTGGCGATGCTGCTGGGTCAACAGGACAACACATAGCGGCCGTTTGCTGTTACGCACTGAGAAAGTGCGTTAATGGGAGAGTAGCAATTTTCCAAGTTCCTACAGTCTAGCATTGCCTTAGCTCAGGGAGGTGGCAACATAAGCGACCTGCAAGGTATAAACACTTCGACGCGGTTAGTCAGTCACCAAGACAGTGACATCGACACTTCTGTGCTCAGGGGAAAGTGTAAGACAAGAGGTTACCAAACTGCCTTTGTCACCCTTGTAACATTACGATGTATATCGGGGACCTGACGGAACAGTTACGATACTGAAACAAACCTGTTAAGCAAATGTAGCAGAACTGGATATCACTGACCATTCATAATAAACTGCATCAGTTTAGTTACTACAGGCATCACACTGCAAAGCCCCTCCCCTGTTCAATAAATATCCCGAATATCTAGCTTAGGGGCAGTCGGTGAGTAGGATCAATTGTGTGCGTGTCGTTCGTGCTCGATTCTCTGATTATTGTATTGTAACATGTTGTGTAAGGTTGTTCCAGTATTGTCACACTGTGCCAGCCACACAATCACTGCTAGACATAACGACAGCAGTTCCGTATCCATGGGTAACTGACAATCGAGTTCAGGATGGAAGCTGTCACTGATGACTGGTCGTTGGGTCTACTAGCACTGTTCCAGTTCTCGTCACGAGCTGCTCTAACACTTAAGTATCATACGGACCAGAGGGCATACCAAATCAGCGGTCCTGGATCAGCATATACACTATGTGATCAAAAGTATCCGGACACCCTCAAAAACATACGTTTTTCATATTAGGTGTATTGTGTTCCCACTTACTGCCAGGAATTTCATTTCAGCGACCTCAGTAGTCATTAGACATCGTAAGAGAGCAGAATGGGGCGCTCTGCGGAACTCACGGACTTCGAACGTGGACAGGTGATTGGGTATCATTTGTGTCATACGTCTGTACGCGAGATTTCCACACTCCTAAACATCCCTAGTCTACTGTTTCCAATGTGATAGTGAAGTGGAAACTTGAAGGGACACGTACAGCACAAAAGCGTACAGGCCGACCTCGTCTGTTGACTGACAGAGACCGCCGACGGTTGAAGAGGGTCGTAATGTATAATAGGCAGACGTCTATCCAGACCAACACACAGGAATTCCAAACTGCATCAGGATCCATTGCAAGTACTGTACAGGCGGGAAATGAAAAAACTGGCATTTCATGGTCGAGCGGTTGCTCATAAGCCACACATCACGCCGGCAAATGCCAAACGATGCCTCGCTTGGTGTATGGAGGGTAAACATTGGACGATTGAACAGTGGAAAAATGTTGTGTGGAGAGACGAATCAAGGTGCACAGTGTGGTTATCAGATGGCAGGTCGTGGGTTTGGCGAATGCCAGGTGAATGTCATCTGCCAGCGTGTGTGGTGCCAACAGTAAAATTCGGAGCCGGTGGTGCTATGGTGTGGTCGTGCTTTTCATGGAGGGGCTTGCACCCCTTGTTGTTTTGCGTGCCACTATCACAGCACAGGCCTACATTGATGTTTTAAGCACCTGCTTGCTTCCCACTGTTGAGGAGCAATTCAGGGATGGCTATTGTATCTTTCAGTAGGATCGAGCAGCTGTTCATAATGCACGGCCTGTGGCGGAGTGGTTACGCGACAATAACATCCCTGTAATGGACTGGCCTGCACAGAGTCCTGATCTAGAGGTGTACATATTCCCTTTCCAGCCTGCTTGCCCCTAGCTCCTCTGCAACCATTCATGCAGGTCAGCCTGCCGTGACGTAAACACAAGAGTGCGCGTATACTGAGGCATAGTGGGTAATGCGGCCGACTTGGGCTCCCGCAAGCCCGGGTTACCTGGGTTCCCGCAGGCCTGCCAAGCTTCACGGGACCCGCTCAGCTTGCTGCGCCTGACAACAGGTTGCGCTGTCAAGCTACCGTGACTAGAGTAGCCAGGTAGTTAGCCTGCCGTTCATTTATCGCAACGGTGGGGGCAGCACAATGAATAGGTCGAACTTTAGTGAGATTGAAAAAAAAATGACAACTGGCGAATACATGCTGGTAACGAAACAGAGCACAAGTGCCGCATGGGAAACGTTTTCGTGTGTTTATGAGGCCGCTTCAAATAAATCGGTAGGTGTTTCTCAACGCAAACTATGTAAAAAGCTCTTACGTAATTATTCCGGAACCTCGAGTCTGTTACAACATGTGAGAGAATTTGACAAGCACTTCCCTCACTCCGTAAATATCTTGAAAGAGGACAAAGATTTAGTGGACGAAAAGTGCGTCGAAATGTGTGCTAAGGACCTGAGACCATTTAGCAGTATAGAGGGAGAAGGATTTCTTAATTTAGGGCAGACACTGATCGACATAGGTAAAAAATATGGCTCAGTTGATATTAAAAATATTATGCCTTCCCGCGTGACAGTAGCTAGGAAATTTCAAACCTTAGCTGATAAAGTGCGCAGCAAAATGCTCCCAGATATAGTACATGCAATTCGATCTGGTATATGTGCCAGTACAGTTGATCTATGGACAGACAATTACAAAGGTGTGCATTACATGTTCGTAACAATGCATTACATAAATTCAGACTGGTGTTTGAATAAATATGTACTGATATGCTCTGCGTTTCCTGACTGCCCAAAGATTGGCTCGAAACGAGTTGGAAGATTGCTTAGATACTGTGGGTGTTTCTCGTGAAGACATTGCCAAAATTAGGTTTGTCACAGACCAGGGCAGTAACATTTTCAAAGCTCTCGAAATATATCAGCGTCTTCCATGCATGGCTGATAGTATAAACACAGTCTTGAAACATGTTCTGTACGAACAGTTTTTGAAAGAAAATGTTCCAAATATATTAGCCATTCTTAATACATTGCGGGCTACGGTTTCCTACTTCATGAGAAGAGGTCTCTGTGTGAAACTGAACTCATCTTTAAAGCAGTGCGTTTCAACTCGTTGGAATAGTTATTTTGACATGCTTGTATGAGTCCATTCTAAGATTGATTCAGTGAAGGCTGTCTTACATAACGAAGGTGCCTCTGATAAGATGCTGGGTTATGACCACCATATAACTGGCCAGCTTATAGCATTTCTGAAGCCGTTTAAAGAAGCCACAGTTGATCTGGAGGGTGACAATGAGCCAACCCTACATTTAGTTCTACCGTGGTTTTATGCCTTAAAAGCTCACTATACTGTACGGCATAACGATGAAGAGGTTTGTAATTTTGTTCCATCTGAATATTATAGAACCACTTGTGAAATATGTATGTTGATAAAATGTATTTTCAGGACATGAAACCTTCGAAACAAGCCACCGGTGCCTTCCTAAAACAGAAAATGTGCGTTAGTATGATGCACAAAATTGCAACGTTTATGGTGCCTAACTACCGCACATTAAGAAAGTTAGCCGGCCGGAGTGGCCGTGCGGTTCTGGGCGCTACAGTCGGGAGCCGAGCGACCGTTACGGTTGCAGGTTCAAATCCTGCCTCGGGCATGGATGTGTGTAATGTCCTCAGGTTACTTAGGTTTAATTAGTTCTAAGTTCTAGGCGACTGATAACCTCAGAAGTTAAGTCGCATAGTACTCAGAGCCATTTGAACCATTTGAACCATTAAGAAAGTTAACCGAGGATGAAAAAAATTGATGTTTACCAAGCAGCACGACAGATGTGTGCTCAAGGTAAGCTCCTAAGATAACGCATATATTATTCATCTACATGTACATGGGTACTCTGCAAGTCACACGCAAGTGCTTGATTGAGGGTTCATCGAACCACTTTCAACTTATTTGTCTCCTATTCTCTAATCTCGCGCGGGATAAAACACCTACATCTCTCCGTCTGAGCGCTGCTTTTGTATTTTATTCTGATGATCATTTCTTCCAATGTAGATGGGACTCAACAAGATATCTTCAAATTCGGAGGTGTAAGTTGGTGATCGAAATTTCATATATAGATCGCGCCACGTCAAAAAACGGCATTGTTGTAATGATTCCCACCCCAAGTTCTGTATAATTTGCGCGACACTCTTTCCCCTGTTTCACGATAACACCAAACGAGCTGTTAGTTTTGATCTTCTGGTGTCTTTACTGGACCATAAAAGATAGCACCATCTAAAAACTATTATAATTTCAACGATGTGCAGTACGATCTTCACATTATTCTGCAAATATTAATTGGAACCTATATAGTTTCAGTACAAGTGCCCAATCACAGCACCCAAGAAACAAATTCAGGACCGTACAAAATGGCGAAATTTGAGGACTGGGCAGAAGAGTCTCTTCTCCTACATGATGAAGTCAGCAGATGCTTGCAAAAACACTGTGTGAACGAGGGAGATATTCTACAGTGGCGGAAAAATAGCTCCCAGCGACTTCCTCGACTTGCGTGTGTGGCAAGAAAAATATTAAATATACCAGCCACTAGTGCCTCTAGTGAGAGAATATTTAGTTGCGCTGGAAACCTAATTAGCGAAAAACGATCACGTCTTAATGCAGACAGACTTAACGTTCTCGTCATAATTAATTAAAACACTAATCAGCAGACACATTAAGAATACAATAGAACATTAAACAGGAAACTATGAGTTTGAGTGAAAAAAAAAAAAAAAAAAAAAAGGTTCAAATGGCTCTGAGCACTATGCGACTTAATTTCTGAGGTCATCAGTCGCCTAGAATTTAGAACTAATTAAACGTAACTAACCTAAGGACATCACACACATCCATGCCCGAGGCAGGATTCGAACCTGCTACTGTAGCGGTCGTTCGGCTCCAGACTGTAGCGCCTAGAATCGCACGGCCACTCCGGCCGGCCGTTTGAGTGCAAATTTAATGATTAAGAGTGCAGTTTTCTTTCTTGTGCTTTCTGGGCGTCAATTTCTGAGACAGAAATTTTGTAATGCATACAGTTCATTTTTATTTTAGACTAAACTTTTTGATTTCAATCCTCCAAAGTGACATTTATTATTGTTTTTAAACCATTTTCTGTTACTTGTGTTCGCAAAAGTAGCCAAATATTTTTAGGAGTATCTGGTTTGGCCTAAATAATACTTTCAGGGGAACTAAAGTAAAATTTGTAAATATTTTATATTGAAAAGTGTTCTGCAAAATAAAATATTCATTTGTGGATTAAGGCAACTACATTATGAGTTTATATTACAATTTATTTTGTTGAGTATTACTATGTTAAGGGGACTCCCACAATCAGAGACAAGATGCTTTTATAATGACGAGCGTATTTTTCTACGAATGTATTGTAGTAGGAATATAATGGAAACTCTGAGCCACTCTCCACAGCGTCTACGTCATGAGGGTTCAGACTCGTCGTTTAGGTCTGTGTTATGAGGGTCTACAGTAGTCGTTTAGGTTTGCATCATGCAAGTAAACACTCGTCGTCTAGGTCTGCAACATAAGGGTCCGAACTATGGTCCCTCATGACCCAGACCTAGACTACAAGTGTGGACTCTCATGACGCAAACGTAGACGCCGCGAAAAATGGCTCAGAGTCGCCATTGTATTCCCAGTGCTATAGTTTTTAGACGAACTGGATACGAAACAAGTGCTTCGATTTTGCTAAAATGCATTTTGGCAACTTAGAATGATTTTGCAAACTTCGAATGAATTCACAGAATCAGTAAAATAATTCCTGGAAAAGCAGTTAAATATTTGAATAACTGGTGTCATACTTGGCTGAAACAACTAAAGTTAAAGAATCTAGACTTCCAAAATCTTAATTTGCTTCTCATTGCAGTACAGTGGTTACCAGGGACGTAGATAATTTATTCTTCTGGGGAGGGGACCAATCTTCTTCTTGGGGGGGGGGGGGGAGGTTCACTTCTTTAATATAAATATCCATCC